>NW_023260069.1:40564-83048 GCF_009762535.1 Notolabrus celidotus
AAGAGAGAAGAAGAAGTTCTAGTGCACATGACATATTGATGATCATATTTATTGTGCACTAGAGGGGCTTCTTGTCCTTGAAGGCCACCGTCACAGTATACCAGCTCCCACGGTCAGCTGTGTCGTAAACCCCACAGTGAAACCTCCTGAAGTGAAGCAGTGAACGTATTACTCATGTTTACGACGGCCGTTTCCTCATGTGACGTAGTTCACTCACACGTTATTAGGATGTAATGAACCTTTGTGCACACTCCTGTCCTTATATCTCCAGGTTTATGTTGTTCTTCCTTTAATGTAATCACTTGGCCCATATAGTCTTGAGTCTGTGGAACAGGATGTATTTCAACATTCTGCTCATTTACCATCGCTCCCCCCCGAGGGTAATAAAACCTCTTTTATATTAACAATAACTCGCACTCGCTTTTTGAGCCAGACATTCATTTATCAGAGTTTTCCCGACTCAACTTTTAATTTGCTTTGATGGAGAAATGAAGATGAAATGAAGTTATTCACCGAGAGGAATTGTGCTTCATCACGTACGATGAAAAAAGAAATAGGGTAATTGCACCGACACACTCCCCTCTCAGCCTACTTACAACCATCCAACATATTTTTGTGACTGTAGAATTCAATTAATGTCATCATGCATGCTGCTGTGGTTAGATAAGAGGAGAGAGAGAGAGAGCAGCGCTGACTGCACATGCCTGGTGTTACAGAGAAATACAAAGCGTGCTGTTACAGGCCTGATTAAGCTGCTGGAGGTATTAACCAGAAAACACACAGTTTTAGAACATATAGAGCGACTTCTCCCAAAATATTCAGAGCAATAATTCATCTGAATTAAACTATAATTCTTCATTTATATTCGAACATTTCAGAGGGAGGAAGTGCACCAACGACACAGCTCTGAATCACATTAACACTCATTAATGCGGCCGACGCTCCGTCCACAGAAACGTATTAATGAGGCCGTTTCCATACGTCCCGACGGTCTCAACAACAACCTCAGTCATTAACTCTGTCTGAGTCCAGTCCCATGTGACGTGGGCTGCAGGATCAGGCTCAGAGAGTCCCTCCAGCATCACATCCAGCAGGTGAGGATGCAAAGAGAGGGAGATCTTGACTTGGAGACACTGTGTGTTCCTCTTAAGAGATGCAAACAGGTCTGCAGTGAGATTAAGAAAACGCAACTCTATTTATATAACTTAAAGGGGACATATCACGCTTTTTTCATCAACATATATTGGTCTAAGAGGTCCCCAAAACATGTCTTTAAAGTTTATGCTCAAAAAAACACTTTGAAATCAGATTTTGGCATGCCTGAAAAACCCTCTTCTTCAGTCCTCCTCAGAACAGTCTGTTTTCCTCTCTGACCACGCCCCCTCAGGAAGTGGGATGTGCCTCGGCTGTCCAGCACGTTGATCTAATGTTTACATGTTGGCTGAATATACACGGCTGCTCACGAGATCCCGTTACTTCAACCCTCTGAATCTGATCCTGACGGAGAGGCGCCTGCAGCAGGACCTTTCTGAACGATTGGTCATAGATTTAGTGTTTCTTGTTGTTTTATTTATCAGCATGTCGACGTGTGTCTTGGTAAACAGCTACGAACATGTAGCTATGTGGCTATGCTAACTAGCGCTAGCACTTATCCATGATAAATAAAAATCATCCACTAGATCTTCAAATCTGCAGACGTGGGGAGTCAAAGCGACCTCTACCAGAAAGGCAGCGGGACCTTTCTGAAGCCATTGGTCACAGATTTAGTGTTTCTTGTTGTTTTATTTGTCAGTATGTCGACGTGTGTCTTGGTACACAGCTACAGCTATGAACATATAGCTATGTGGCTATGCTAATTAGCGCTAGCACTTATCCATGACAAATAAAAATCATCCACTAGATCTTCAAATCTGCAGACGTGGGGAGTCAAACCGGACCTTTGTGTTTATTAAGACAGCCTACAACTAGCATGCCTCCCTCCTAAGCTCCTTGTTAGCACACATGTGTGCAGGGAATGAAAAACGGAGGAGGGGTTGAGTTGTATTTTATACAGTCTATGGGCTGAACAAGCTCCGAGCTCTGACTTCCTGTGACAGACCGGATATGGTTGTACGTATGAAAAAACACTGAAGTCTGAAACGGCTGGTTTCACACACATTTACAGAAAGGTGGAGAAATCAGAACAGGGGCAGAATGGAGTCTTTTCATTCTCAGAGGGTTTGTAGACAGGGACACATATTTCAGGGAGAGAACCATTAAAAAGTCAATTTTGCGTGATATGTCACCTTTAATTGTGAAATAAACAAATGAAGAGGTGATTTTTAGAAGCAGAAATATTAGTGATGCTTCATAAGTTGGGTCTGAAGTTAGGGTGTAAAGCCCACGCTAAACCATACGTGAAACAAGTTAAGTTGTGTCGTTGTTTGGTTGCACCACAGAGACCACATTTCCTCTAAAGAAGCTAACAGCAAATAGTGTAAAACAACAACAGTGACATCTAGTGGTGAAATCGTCACACACACAGTGGACGAGGGGAGTAAGTGACTGAAGCTGTGTAACGGCCAAATTCCACAGGATCAGTGTCCGGTCCGTCTCTGATCCGTCCCAGCACCAGATCTGATAGGTTTCTAGTCTAGTCAGTGTGTTAACTTCCACTGGATCCACTCTGTTGCGAGACAGGAAGTCAGGCTTCAAAACAAAATGACAACATCAGGTTAATTTTCAGAATAAAACACACTTAGTTTTGGTCGTTTTATTTCAACACAACTCATTCTTTAATGCAGGAGAGTTTCCTGAATTAGACGTTCTTCCAACAGCAAGCAACTCTGATCTGTCTCTGATCCGTCACAGCACCTGATCTGATAGATTTCTATACTAGTCAATGTGTTAACTTCCACTGGATCCACTCCGTTGCATTCTACCAAGTCAGTTCTGCTACATACTGCTAAATTCTGCACACTGTACCTTTAAGGCGGCCTGTAAGAGGCATGCAGCAGTAGGCCTGAGTAGGGGCGGGGCTTATTTGACAGATAGTTTGGCAAGCAAGGCTTACGCAAAGACTCCTCCTCGAGCTCTGTAGGAAATTAGTCCATCAGCCAAATTCCCTCAGATCTGTCTCCGGTCCGCCACAGCTCCAGATCTGATAGGTTTCTATTCTAGTCAATGTGTTAACTTCCACTGGATCCACTCCGTTGCGTTCCGGCTGCGTCTCTGATCCGGCAGGTCCGAGTCCTCCGGATCAGATACACAAGACTTCTATTGTTCCCGGATGCCGGAGCACGACGCATCAATCTCAACAGAGCAGATGGAGCGGGACAGGAAGTCAGGTTTCACCAAAACAAAATGAAAACATCCGGTTAATTTTCAGAATAAAACACTCTGTGTTATCACCAGATCGTATTTCACTTAACTACAACAACAAACCAAAGTCATGATGAGCGGAGCCAGGCCTGGAGTCAACAGGTCAGAGGTTTTCAGAGGACCAGAAAGACAACATGGATGAGGAGAGGAGGAGGAGGAGAAACCTCGGTCACATGACTCCAGCTGTCCGGCGGTCCTGCTCCGTGCTGCGTTCTGAAAACACAACTGGAGAATGTGGACGGATGAGAGAGCAAGGAGCTGGACTGGTCACAGATCTGTTGGAAGCCTTAGACTTAGCATTTCCATCATGGTTTAAGCTTTGTAACGCCTCTTCAGAAACCAGTAGGTGGCGACACTGAGACAACCTCCATGTTTACACAGACTGTGAAAGAGCCGGAGCAGAACCGGACACGGATCTGGTGGAAGTCCTGGGTAAGGAACATGCAGTGATTTATTTAAGACAAAGACATTTTACATTTACGGTCAGCAGGCTTTGCAGTCTGGACGCAGAGAGTTGAACATCTCCTGCTCTGACTGCAGCTATAGGAGGGACTTTAAGTGTGACGAGGACTTGGACGCCTGTGAGTGCTTTGGGACGGGGGTAGGGACTCACGGCAGCTCGTTAAGAACCGTAAGAACGATGTGTGCTTTCACGAGTCTCCTAAAGTCTCAAAGAACACCAGAAGAAGTCACTAGACTTGTTGCTTTTTGGAAAAAGAGGGTCTGAAAACTCTCTAAATATAATGACAAAGTTGCAGAGATGGCAACACTGCTCAGAGAGCAACAGACACCAGCGTTAGATAAGGGAGGAGAGCCCAAGAGGACGGCTAGACCAGGATGAGAGGGCCTACATGCTGCCACACACCTGGGATGCTGTCCTAAGACTGTCGGACCACAAGGGGCCTGGTCCTCCAGCCACTTCACGTAGGCCGACTAAACCTGCAGGAAGTTTGTGGTCCAAACATGGTCGAGTAACAAGAAGTGTCTCACTGCAATATGAAGGAGAGAGCCTCTGGAGCATGCTGTAATGACGTTACAGGACTGTAACAACTACAACTGAGGAAGTAGAATGTTTGAAGTTTGCATCACTTGGTTGAAAGTCTTTCAGTCCTGCACTTGTTTGCATGAAAGCATGCCGGTCACTGAGACGGAGAGGAGAAATGATGAGCTGAAAGAGTTGAATGATTCAGAGGTTTGGGGAGAGCTCTGAGCCTCGGGTTAAAGTCTGGTCTGAATCTTTAGCTGCAGACTTCAGTCGATGAGGAGCAGACAGCAGATCGATGCCATTCATTATTCAGTTTACTAAACTAAACATGTGCAACATGGGCATTCAGTGCATCATCTCTATCTGCCAGCACGGGGCTCACGTAATGGACCCGGGTCCATGTGAAATAGATGAGCAGAGAGTCGGAGATGTCTTTAAGATGTCGGACTCACGGAGAGAAAACAAATGTGTTGGTGAACTTCTCAGTGTGAGGACAGGAGAGCTTTGAAAGCAGGGCGGTCTGAGCTCTCTCTCCTCTCTCCTCTCTCTGCAGATCTCTGCGTTGGTTAGAAACATCAACTGTGAGAAAACTGTAAACTGTTGAACCTGAAGACTTTCACCTAAAAGTTTGTGATGGTTCAGACGGCTGCAGGGCGACAGAGACTTCATCTAAAGACTCATAAATCACTCTGGCTGAATGTTTACTTCATCTTAATCAGAGCAGATGTGCACCATGAGCTAAAGTAAGGAGTATATCATGCATGTGTGAGCCTTGATGTCAACCAACCTTCTTAGTAATCTCTTCTGCATGTGTTTGGTCAGACGTTTGATATCTACTCTGTCTACAGTGACGTAGAGATGATTATTTGGTGGTGGTTTTGCATCATGTTTTCCTACAGAAATACATGAACAGGGCCCGGCTGTTGAAGTAATCTGGTAGAATGAATGTTTTTAGGGGCGCTGGTGGTCTAGCGGTCTAAGCGCCCCCACTTACAGAGGTTACAGTCCTCGTCTGAGAGGTCGCATGTTCGACTCCCAGCAGCGACCATTTGATGCATGTCTTCCCTGCATGTCTCTACTCCCCACATTTCCTGTCTATCTACAGGTGTTCCTTCAATAAAGGCAAAAATGCCCCAAAAAAATAATCTTATAATGAATAACTAAATAATGGATGTTTTTAGACTGGATCAGATCTTTAAAAAGGGGTTCAAAATCTAAATCTAATATGTTTTTTTATCCAGATGGAAAACTTCCAGTTTGTGCTGATGAAAACTTCTTAGAAGGATTGGGAAAAACTTTGATCCCAAAACCAGGATTAAAGCTGTAAGCAGCATTCAGCGGGCCGTGGCACCTTTGCACACGTCAGGATCAGTGGAACAGTCACAGAGCTTGCTGCTGCTGCTGCTGCTGCTGCTGCTGTGGTGTCTTCACAAGAGAAAGAACAGTTTTAACGTCTCTGAATTTGAATTTGTTTTCAACCCAAAGTGAAAGTTAAACACACTTGCCGTGCATCCCAAAGAGCTTAATGCTGTCAGTGGAGAGGGGACTGAGCAACATGCCCGTATACATGAGAGCAGAGATTCTCCTGATCCCAGCAGAGGGCTGGATTCAGGAATCAGGGTTGTAAAAAAAAAAATGTAGTCTGGGATTTAACTAACCATAGACCTTTCTGGAGTCCCTGAGCTCCCTTGTCTCGTAGGTTCCTCTGGATCTCTGCTGTAGATTCCTTTTTTTGGGTCTGTTATTCATCCTTTCTTTCTTTCTTTCCTTCCTTCCTTCCTTTATTCCCTGTTTCCTTTCACTTCATTTTCGCTTTCTTTCTTTCTCTTTCTTTCCTTTCTCTTGTCATTCCTTCATTCCTTCTTTCTTTACTTTCTTTCTTTCTTTCTGTCTTTCTCTTTTCTTTCTTTCTTTCTTTCCTTCTTCTTCCATTTCCTTTCCTTATTTATTTCCTTCCTTCCTCCTTCTTTCTTTTCTTTCCTTTCCGTTCATTAAGTTCTTGCCTTGCTTTCTTTCCTTTCTCTCTTTCTCTTGCCTCCTTTCCTTCCTTCTTTCATTTCCTTCCTTTTTTCATTCCTTCTTTTTTTCTTTCCTCCTTTTTTCTTCCTTCCTTCCTTCCTTTCCTTCCCAATCCTTCCTTCTTTTTCATTCCTTCCTTTTTTTCTTTCCTTTCCTTCCTTCCTCCTTTCCATTCCTTCCTTCTTTCTTTCTTCCTCTTTCTTTCCTTCTTTCTTTCCTTCTTTCTTTCTTTCATTCCTTTCTTCTTCCTTTCCTTCATTCCTTCTTTCTTTCCTTCATTTCTTCTTTCTTTCATTCCTTCTTTCTTCCTTTCTTTCTTCCTTTCTCTCTGTTTTTTCCATGTTTCTTCATCCTTTATGTCTCCCTTTCTTATCCCGTCCTTTCCTTCTATCCTTTCCTTCCCCATTTCTTCTCCTCTTTTCTTTCTTCTGGTCTCCTCTCTTTCTCTTTTCTTAGACCTTTCTGGAGTCCCTGAGCTCCCTTGTCTCGTAGGTTCCTCTGGATCTCTGCTGCTGTGGACGTGGTCCAGACTCCAGCTGCTACAACTACTACTATCCGTCTCCCCACTATCATCTCTCTCTCTCTCTTCATCTCCCTCTATCCCTCTCTCCAACACGGTCTCAGCAGATGTGTGTCTAACATGAGTCTGGTCCTGCTGGAGGTTTCTGCCTGTTAAAGGAAGTTTGTCCTTGCCACTGTAACTTGCTAAATGCTGCAAAGTGCTCTGCTCATGGTGGATTAAGATGAGATCAGACTGGGTCCTGTCTGTGAGATGGGACTGGATCTGATCCGGTCTTGATGTTGGGTCTTTGTTAATAATAGAACATAGAGTACGGTCTAGACCGGCTCTGTTCGGAAAGAGTCTGAGGAGAACGTTTGTTGGGATTTGGCGCTTTATAAATAAAGATTGATGATTTTGCCACCATGAAATATCACCGTCATAGGTGTTAACCTCAAACATGAAATATTGAATTTAGAGCAGGTGTGAGGATCTTAGTTTGTGTGGAGTTTGGCTCCTCCTGTGGACAAAGTGTGTCATCTCATTTGGGACTTTAGTAATGCAGATTTGTTAACTCAGACAAATCTGGTTTCTGTTTTTAAAAAAATGGACAAAAGTGAAAAGATGACTTGATTCAGGGATCCTTCTCATCCAGGTGAAACCTTTGAACCTCAGATGACTGAAACTGAAACCTGAATAAAGCAGTGACCGTGTCTCTGAAGCTCGTCCTCACACAGAGGTGTCGGTCTGCATCGCAGGACCAGCTGCATTCAGGATTCTTGCTGCTGTACAGCAGGCATCGTGACCACAGCTGAGTTAAAATTCTTGTCAGGTATCTAATGTTTGACAAAAGACCCAGAGGGTTTAATCAAGTGGAAAATAACAACAGTGTATCGTCAGGCATACAAAACCCCAACAAGCCCAGCTGTAATGAACACTTCCTTTGTTCTTTTCATGCAACTTGAACCAAATAAAAACGACTATTGGACAACATTTCCCCCGTAACCTTTCCTAAAGCATGAGGCTGCAGCTGCACACCTGTAACACACACGTGATGTACACAAACACAGGAACACACTACACTGTCAGGGTGCTGCGTTAAAGCTTTCTGAAGGGTGGGAGAATTATTCTGCAAACAAATGGAGGCTGCAGAAACCGACACACACCTGAGAACTCACACACACTCCAAACACGTCTCCCTCTGAGGCTTTCACACTCAAACCTGAATGTGTGAATAGCCTGAGTATCTACAATAGCTCGGTGCAGCAGGCGGGAAGGTAGTGATAACGCCGCGGCGTCTCATCACCTCGCTTCCTCTTCTTCCTGCCAGCTCTACACCTGGATGACATCTTCCTCTCTTCTTCTCCCTCTTTCTCGCCTCATCTTGAACCAATTTGAACACATGGCATTGTGTCTTAAAATGCATATTCAGAGAGCGCTCTCCTTACTCACACAAACATGCACCGAACTCTTCTTCAACTTTGCGAGGTGAGCTGCATGCGTGAACGCAAACATCCCAAACCTTTTCACCCCGACCGTTTCCTCCACTCTCGTCGTAAAGTTTCTGCAAGAAGTCAAAGAAGCAGGAAATATTCAAGAGGATCACCGCAGGGGTGCCAACTGGTGCAAACCCAGTAGAGTGAAATGTAACAAGGTGAATAAAAACATCCAAGATTGAAGGAGGAGGATGGTTTGCAAGACGAGAACAGAGAAGATGAATGCACATTCTTGCGTTAGAGGTAGTGCTGATAAAATGTAAGAACTGTCATCATAGCGTAGGTCTCTGATGCTTTCAAGGTGAGTTTCAGTGTCTTGTCCTTGCCTCCTGTGTGACCTTTGGAAACTTTCAGGAGCACATATGAAGGATGCTAAAGAGGACGACGGGAAGACACTTACATTTTCCACAAAGTTTCTCTCATATCAGTTTGCATGTTTCTAAAGTGCTGCTCATGTAGTGAAAGATGTAATTTCAGTGAAATGACTCTGCATGAGGGTGAGCTGCAAACACTAACATCTGCTGAATGACAGAGGCAGTTTTTCCAATCCTGAGATAGTATTGTGAGATTTGTTCTCACCGCTTCAGGCGGTAGTTTTGGCGTTCAGCCGCTCAGTTTTGGATGATAGTTGAAAGAGAATGCTCTGCAGGTTCTTACCTAACTACAATTTTACTGTGCACCTCAACAAGAGTGTTTGCCAATAACAACCCCTCCACCAGAACAACAAAAATAAACATATCATTATTTGAAAGCTGCAAATTCTCCATCATGAGGCGTTTTTCAACCAGAGGAACTTTACTCCTGAGCTATTTGTGTTTCAACCGGTGGACCCAGGGTCTAAATTTAGTTCAGGGGTAGATAATCTCCCCCCTAAAAAGCCCCTGCTAGGGGGGGAAGTATCTGTGATTCACTTGATTTCTCTTTCTTTCATTAGTTTTTATTTGTTCTATCTTTTTTGCATGTGTGTGTACTTTTCAAAAGAAGAAGCTGGGATTCTCCGGGTCAACTTTTTTGCCAATTTTTTTTTTCATTTTTTTTTTGCCAAAAAAAAATTAGTTTTTTTTTTCATTTTTTTTTCTTCAAAATGTTCAATTTTTCAAAAAAAAAAAAAATTGTCAAATTGTTTTTTCAAAAAAAAATTTAAGTTTTTTTTTTTCAATTTTTTTCAATTTTTCTTTTGTCAAAATTTTTTTTTTTCATTTTTTTTTTTCAAATATTCCAAAACCATTCACAGTCATTTGTTTTTTCCATCTGTGATTCTCTTGATTTCTCTTTCTTTCATTAGTTTTTATTGTTCTATCTTTTTTGTATGTGTGTGTACTTTTTCAAAAGAAGAAGCTGTGATTCTCTGATTTAGCAGCTTGTAACAGTAGTCTTCTCTCAGCCCACCGTGAATGCGTCTCTCCTCCCGGTGTTCCGGTCTTTTAAAAGTGACCCTGTAAACTGGAGACCTTCAGCTGAAGTGTCAGTGTTTGTGTTGATTCATTCATTGCTTTTTCCATGTTTTAACCACAGGCACAAAATTTTAACTTTTTTTTTGTGTTTTCTGCACAATTTCAAGTTTAAGGAAAATTAGTTTTTTCAACAGGGTCAACTTTTTGTAAAAAAAAAAAAAAAAAAATGTCAATTTTTTTTTGTCATTTTTTTTTTTTTTTTTTTCTCAAATCTTTTTCATTTTTTTTTGTCACTTTTTTAAAAAAAAAAAATGTGTTGTCAATTTTTTTTTCAAATTTCTTTGTCAAATTTTTTTAGGTCCATTTTTTTTTCTTCAAATTTTTTGTCAATTTTTTTTCTTTACGAAATAATTTTTTTCAAATTTTTCCAAAAACCATTCACAGTCTTTGTTTTTTCCATCTGTGATTCTCTTGATTTCTCTTTCTTTCATTAGTTTTTATTTGTTCTATCTTTTTGTATGTGTGTGTACTTTTCAAAAGAAGAAGCTGTGATTCTCTTGATTTAGCAGCTTGTAACAGTAGTCTTCTCTCAGCCCACCGTGAATGCGTCTCTCCTCCCGGTGTTCCGGTTTTAAAAGTGACCCTGTAAACTGGAGACCTTCAGCTGAACGTGTCAGTGTTTGTGGAGTTTACACAGCTGTTGAAACACAGAGGGAGTTCCTGGGAATGCAAACTAGTTTAGTTTTTATTAAGATTTCAAATATCCTCATCAGATATTTAATGATGGTCTAAAGACGTTTATGAGGGATGCATCCGGCTGAGAGTCTCCAGTTAACAGGGTCGCCGTTTAAACCAAAACACCGGCCGATCTCTGCGATCACGGCTTTTTGAGTTCAAAAGGATTTTAAAGCCGTGTTGAAACGTCTTTGCTACTCGCGCTTATCTCCTCTCACGTGTTGATTCAGTGAATCCATCTGTGATGAAATATAGCACCATCTAAAACAGACCAGCTGAGTCTCTTCATGCTAACAGGCTAACTGTTGTGTTGATTCATTCGTTGCTTTTCCATGTTTTTAACCTGTAGGCGCAGGATTTTCTGCTTTTCGGAGCAAAATTTCAAATTTGAGGAAATTAATTTTTTCGGCAGGCTCTGGATCAACTTTTTTGTCAAATTTTTTTTGCCAAATTTTTTTTGTCAAATTTTTTTTGTCAAATTTTTTTTAGTCAAAACATTTTTTTTTCCCAAAAAAAAAAAATTTCAAAAGTTTTTTTTTTCAAAACATTTTTTTTCAAAAAAAATTTCCTCCAAATTTTTTTTTCAGATTTTCTTTGTAAATTTTTTTTTCAAATTTTCTTTGTAAAATTTTTCTTAGTAAAAAATTTTTTTTTGTCAATTTTTGTCAACGTTATGAGGATGCATCCGGCTGAGAGTCTCCAGTTAACAGGGTCGCTGTTTAAACCAAAACACCGGCCGATCTCTGCGATCACGGCTTTTTGAGTTCAAAGTATTTTAAAGCCGTGTTGAAACGTCTTTGCTACTCGCGCTTATCTCCTCTCACGTGTTGATTCAGTGAATCCATCTGTGATGAATATAGCACCATCTAAAACAGACCAGCTGAGTCTCTTCATGCTAACAGGCAACTGTTGTGTTGATTCATTCGTGCTTTTACATGTTTTTAACGGCAGGCGCAAATTTTCCCCCTTTTTTCATGTTTTTTCCGCTTTTAGGACACAATTCGAAATTTGAGGGAAAAAAATTTTTCCGACAGGCTCCGGGTCAACTTTTTGTCAAATTTTTTTTTTTCAAATTTTTTTTTTCAATTTTTTTTTTTCAAATTTTTTTTCTTTTCAATTTTTTTATTCAAATTTTTTTTGTCATAATTTTATTTCCAGATTTTTTTTGTCAAATTTTTTTTTTTTCAGTTTTTTTTTATTTTGGTTTTTCAAATTTGTTGTGTCAAAAAAACAAATTTGAAAAAAATATTTTTTTTTTTCAAATTTTTCCAAATACCATCCACAGTCATTGTTTTTTTTCCATCTGTGATGAATGGCATTCCTCTTTGTGTTACTGCCCTCTACTGGTCTGGTGGGTGTACTGCATTTACTTTATTTTCTCCATACGTCACTGGCCTGATTTACACAATCTACCCCGGGACGCAGACAACAATGGGGGCACAGGAACCTTTTAGTTCAGGGTGAAGTAGTTCTGGGTGCTAAAAGACCCAGGGACTCTTGGTCAAAATGCACCTCTAGGTTATCACCCTGATTCCAAACCTGCAAACAAGTGAAGGCAACATTAGCAGCTTTGCTTGTGAGCACGTCTGCAGCCCAGTGTCTGCAAACAAGTGAGAGGAACACTGTTTTTTCTAAAAGGGTAACTGCTGTAGCTTGCACTTTAAGACACTGAGGCTGACTCTGGCAAGCTTTGACAAACACTCTCCTTCCACCACATTGTTGTTGCACTTCATAATTTACCTGGAATGAGTTCTTCCCGCTGCTGGTTGCAGCTATAAGGCTTATCTCGTGTGTTTTCCAGGGTTTTGCAGGAGAGGAGACAGGTACTAAGAGAGTATTGGATTTATGCACTGACTGGATGGGCAGGATGTTTTGTGCTCATGCAGAAGAACACATCCAGTTCTATGTGGCATTTAAACATGAGAACTATGAGTCAGCTGAACAGGACTCAGGGTCCCGAAGCAGCTGAGCTTGAAAGCAGTCGATTCACCAGTCCATCTACCCTCATACGCTTTGGGTGGGGATCCAAAATATAAGATTGCATATGCAAGTGACCGAAATGAGTTCCCTCCCAAAGGTGTCTGAGCTCAGACATTCAGAGAGAGCTCCACTTCCTCTAGTCCAGCATGTCCAATTGGGAGTAGACCTCAGAGTAGAACCCAGAACTTGCTGGAAGGATTATATACCCCATCTGGCCTGCCACCTCGGGATCCCCCAAGAGGAGCTGGACATGTCTCTGGGCAGAGGGACAGCTCAGTCCACTTCCTAAGCCTGCTGCCACCACAACCCGACCCCCGGATAAGCAGAGAAGATGGATTTAAATATATGCATCGACTTTAAATTGTATTTTTTGAATGCCTGTGGCGCATCCTGTCGTGGTTTTGACATTATAATGTGAACAGAAACTCCTGCAGCAGTCTGTCAAATCAAACTGATACTAAATAAAGTGAGTAAACAGACAGAACAAGAGCTTGGTTGACAAATGTGCACTGTGAAAGATGAACTAATGGCTCCATTTCCTTGCATATAATTTCCTCTAATGCTCTGATCCCTGGGCGTGACTTCAGGACACGGCCATAAGGGACCAAGTTTCTGTTTCTAACTCTCTAACTCCTCTAGCTCCTCTCCCCTCGTTCTGCTTCCCCCCCCTCCTCCGGTCTCTCTCTCCGCTCTTGCCTCATTCTCATTCCTCTCACTCGCTTCTGTTTAGCGGTCTCCCCTCTTTCTATATTCTGCCCATTTTTCTTGCCTCAGTGGCTCCTCACAAACACAGACAGGCTGCCGTGTACGGAGCAGTGCGGTTGTAATAAGAGTCCTCCTGGTGGACACACAGCATTAGTCACAGAGGCCTGAGTACATACAGAGATATGAAGATGTTTGCTTTAAAAAGGGACCCGTGTCTGCGCAATGGGACGAAAACAGCGTCTGATTAAGTTTCAGATAAATAAAAACATAACGAATCGCTCTGCTGCGTTCGTCTCAGACAGGAGGGAGCGTATAATCACATGCATCTGATGTAAAATGTACTTTATAACACCTTAACAGTGTAGAAAGTGTCCCCAGGTCTGCAAAAGTGCTTTCAAACTCATAATGTCTTCATTAATCAAACAGTTTGGAGATATCTAAATGCTTTCATTAACTCTGAGAAGATTCTAGCAGGCTGAAAACCTCATTTCTGATTGGACGATGCACATTTTTCATCACCGTTCTGACAGCAGAGCTCTACGCGAGGAAATGCAAGCCGATATGTGAGTTGTGTGTCGATGAGTTGGAAGTTAAAATGTGTTGTGGTTATTTAAAGGTGTCATATTGTCCTTAGGGACAAGTTAGGGCAGTTAACCTGCTCAGGAAGCTCTTCTTTAGCTTCTGTCCAAAACGCTTCATTTCAGCTACTGTCTCTTTAAGACACTTTGAGTTCTCCAGAAGCCTCCTCCAATGTTGCCATGCTACAAAGTTGTCCTCAATGAGTTCCCTGTTGCAATCTGTGAAGTCACGAATTGGGCTAATCTTGTGTACCTCTTGCTTTATTCTCTCTTAGTAAAATTCACCAATCTGTGATGTCACAAATTGAGCTAGTCTCATGACCCTCTTGCTTAATTCTCTCTTAAGGAGATTCACCAATCTGTGATGTCACAAATTGAGCTAATGTCATGTCCCTCTTGCTTTATTCTCTCTTAGTAAAATTTAACAATCTGTGATGTCACAAATTGAGCTAATGTCGTGTCCCTCTTGCTTAATTCGCTCTTAAGGAGATTCAGCAATCTGTGATGTCACAAATTGAGCCAACCTACTGACCCTCTTGATTTATTCTCTCTTAGTAAAATTAACCAATCTGTGATGTCACAAATTGAGATAGTCTCATGACCTTCACGCTTTATTCCCTCTTAAGGAGATTCACCAATCTGTGATGTCACAAATTGAGTTAATCTTTTGTCCCTCTTGCCTTTTTAACTTTTAAGGAGACTCACCAATCTATGATGTCAAAAATTGTGCCAATCTCGTGTCCCTCTCGCTTTTTTCCTCTTTTAATGAGATTCACCAATCTGTGATGTCACAAATTGAGTTAATCTTGTGACCCTCTTGTTTCATTCTCTCATAAGGAGATTCACTAATCTGTGATGTCACAAATTGAGCTAATGTCATGTCCCTCTTGCTTTATTCTCTCTTAGTAAAATTAAACGATATAGGATGTCACAAATTGAGCTAGTCTCATGACCCTCTCGCTTTAATCTCTCTTAAGGAGATCCACCAATCTGTGATGTCACAAATTGAGCTAGTCTCATGACCCTCTAGCTTTATTCTCTCTTAAGGAGATTCACCAATCTGTGATGTCACAAATTGAGTTAATCTTGTGACCCTCTTGCCTTTTTAACTTTTAAGGAGATTCACCATCTATGATGTCAAAAATTGAGCTAGTCTCGCGTCCCTCTCGCTTTTTTCCTCTTTCAAGGAGATTCACCAATCTGTGATGTCACAAGTTGAGTTAATCTTGTGACCCTCTGTTTCATTCTCTCATAAGGAGATTCACTTATCTGGATGTCACAAATTGAGCTAATGTAATGTCCCTCTTGCTTTATTCTCTCTTAGTAAAATTAAACAATATAGGATGTCCAAATTGAGCTAGCCTCATGACCTTCACGCTTAATTCTCTCTTAATGAGATTCCACCATCTGTGATGTCACAAATTGAGCCAACCTCCTGACCCTCTCGTTTCATTCTCTCCTAGTAAAATTCACCAATCTGTGATGTCATAAATTGATCTTATTTTGTGTCCCTGTCACTCTATTCTCTCTTAATGAGATTAACCAATCTGTGATGTCAAAAATTGAGCTAGTCATTACCCTCTAGCTTTAATACTTTTTAAGGAGATTAACCAATCTGTGATTGTCACAAAATTGAGCCAACCTTCTGCCCTCTCGTTTCTTCTCTCCTAGTAAAATTCACCAATCTGTGATGTCAAAAATTGAGCTAGTCTCATGACCCTCTCGCTTTATCTCTCTTCAGGATGATCCACCAATCTGTGATGTCACAAATTGAGCTAATCTCGTGTCCCTCTGGCTTTATACCTTTGTGACTTATTGACATTCAGATCAGCCTGCAGTTCGGGATTACTCCATCAAACGTTTACAAACATCCACATTTTACCAAGCTAAAGCTAACATTACACCTCAGCACACTGCTCCCTGTTACCCTGTGATAAATTACAACTCATATACTATACATGTCATGTGTATGGAGTACAATATAGGAGGGTATATAGACTCCATCACACTCAACAGAAGAAAGCAGAGAGTCTCTTTCTTTAGTCTGCAGCTCCAAAGACTCTTCTTAAACTGTGCTTGCATTGATTCATCCGTCTATTTCAAAAGAAAAATCCTGTAGAGCTGTTGTCTCGTTAATGTTTCATGCTTGCACACATACGAGCGTGATACACAACCTTCCTATCCCGATGCTCAGTCTTGCTGTGTTGTTTGAGTTTTCTGTACCTGCACTGCACTGCAGGACTTGTGTTTGATACGACGCTTGCATTGAACACTCAGATATAATAGAGACAGCCACAGAGTACAGAACTCAAGGAGAGGAGAAACACAAAAAGAGGAGGCTGTGGCGGAATATGAACAATCTGTTCTATTGTGCATTTTAAAGAGGTATTATCAGTAGAAAACGGTGCAGGTTTTAACATCGATGTGGAGGTATTTTCACGGTGCAGAGACTAATCAAACCTGAGGGCTGAATAAAGAAGACAAAAAGAGCTGTCGCTGTTCATTGTTGTATTGTTCAGTTGTTGGTGAGGACGTTTGTTTGTGTGATCAGTTTTGAAAAGTATAATTCCAGCAGATGAAGTTTCTCTGATATTACATAGCAGAAATTGCGAAAATCGATCGTGTTGACAGAAACACGTGGAATTAAAAGAAAGGAGAAACATCTCCTCTGATAGATCTGCAGGTTGTGAAAGCTTGTTTTGCACGACACATAATGAGGTTTTAACGTTAGTTGAAGTGAATTTTTCCTTTTTCAACCTCAAACTGTTAAAAGATGATTAATTTCTCTCCAAAAGTATTACATCTGCTGTTGAATCAAGCTGATGCAACCATGCTGCACTGGATAACTCTGCATGACCCCACAAATGTTTACTGATCAGCAGCTATTGATCGCAGAGCTGGACTAACTGTTGCTCTGCTCATTAAAACATCCACCAACAAGCAGAAAACACCAGCTCTGCCTAATCAGATATCACATTTTAATCAGTTTCAAGGCAAGAACATGCACCGCTTGTTTTTAAGAGAGAGAGAAAGAAAGAGAGAGACAGAGAGAGATAAAAGCAGAAACTACTACCCTACAGCTGTAAGGTCGTTTAAGGCTGCAGAGATGGATTATTTTAGTAAACACTTTATATTAAAGGTCCTCTCCATCTCAATTCAATTTGTTGGGATGGTGCCTTCCTTGTGATTCATTGCTGGTTAAGTAAGGGATGGTGAACAGGCGGTTATGGGGAATAGAATCCGACAGGGTGAGACAAGAACCTGACGTGAAGATTAGAGATTATTCTATTGATCTAAATGATTTATGTGTTACAGTTTTTAAAAATAGTCCCAGTGATTCCTCAGCTCTCCTTCTCTCTGAGCTCTGCGGTTCACAACACCTTTAAAAATAAACTAATGTCTCAACTTTTGAAACCCTGCTGCTATCATCACCACCGCTCAGGGTTTAAGTTGCTTTGTAGAGTTGCTAACCTAAAGCTTCTCTCACCTGCTCCGCTCCATCATATTGATGGACAGGATCCAAGATGAAAATGTCTGCAGACTCTATACATACAGTGTGGTCCTGCAATAAGTTAAGACAGTGGTGGCTGGGAATTGAGAATATTCTTGAGAAAGTAGTATTGCAGAATATTTCCTTGTCACCTGTGACAGTAATGCTAGGGGACTTGACCGCCTTGAAGCTCCCTCCCAAAGCTTAAAGGGTTTTGTGAGCCTAGCCATTACAGCTGCCAAGAAATGTATTACATCAAAGTGGAATCATGTAGACCCTCCAATTCAATGGATTAAAGAGGTCAGTTCATGTGGAGAAAATAACCTTTCCATCAGAGGTAACCCACAGCTGTTTCACAAGACCTGGGACCCCTGGATGGCCTATCTAGAGTCCGGTCAATACGATATTTAACTTATTGATACGTCATCTGCATTCAGATGTCAGCCACCTGTAGATGTGTGAGTAAGGTGTAAGGGGAAGATATGTGTGTGTATGTTACATTGAAGATTGTGGGTGCAGCTCTCCTTGTCGTGGCATGGTTTAGTTCTTTGTTTTTGTTTTTGTACTCTATGGTGTTTTGTAAACTGTTTGTCTGAATAAGAATGAAGAAAAATGAATAAACAGAATTTAAAAAAAAAAAAAAAAGAAAATGTCTGCAGCCTGCAGATTTAGAATGCCAACAGAAACTAATGGTTTAGCCACATTGTTTACCAATATGATGCTAACGGAAGCTAACAATTTAGCTTCATTGTTTTCTAATGTGATGCTAACGGAAGCTAACGGTTTTACCTCACCTTATGGTCTATCGTCTCAACAAGCAGAATCAGAATGTGCCAGAACTAGGGCTGGGCGATAATTCAATATCGATAATTATCATGATATCATTTTTCTCTATATAATATAAAACATTTTCCATAAAATTTGATATAAATAACATGTAATTACAACCCCCCGGCCACTTAAAATAGAGGGGGCCTAATGAGCCTGAAACGCTAGTTGCGACCCAACATTTGACAGAAGAAGAAGAATCAATCAATCAATCTTTATTTGTATCGCGCCAAATCACAACAAGACTCTTTTACAAACAGAGCAGTCTAGACCACTGGTCAAATTATGAACAGAGACCCAACACCAAGACAGGATCAGACTCAGTTAGACACTGTTAGACACACATCTACTGAGACCAAGTTGGAGAGAGGGATAGAGGGGCATAAGAGAGAGAGGTGATAGTGATGAGACGAGTAAAATAAGCTGTTGCCGCTGGAGTCCAGAACGTCCGGCATTGACAGCCAATCATGTCGCGGGGTGAGGGGGTAGGCGGGGCTTAAAGACCTCGGACCAGAATGTAAACACAACTGAAACGAGGGACAGCGAGTGGTTAGTCTGACACTGAGTGCGACTCTGCGTTAACTATTAACTTCATTACACTTCATTAAATCTACTGTCAGGATGTGGGTAAAGGAAGAGCTCAGAGACAACTTCTGAAAACACATTTAATGTCCACCAAGACCGTAGGACAACAGAGCACCGAATGGCCGTGATGCGTTCACTGTACTGTGGGAAACAACACACTCTGCCTGTAAGCCTTAGTAATTCTTAAAGGGGAGAGCACAACCTCAAAACAATGCTCTATAAACTGATACACAGAATGCAGTTTGACATAGATTTGTTGTAAATGCAAATCAAATTATGGAAATAACCTCAACCTGAGGAAAATAAGAATCTACAAACTAAAACTTCACAAAAATCTCATCTTACATTAAAGACCTGCTTCCTGTTAGCACCGTCAGAAATGATGGATTCAAGAAGTTCATCAGAAACTCAATCCAGATACAAACTAACAAACTGTCTTCAACTTTCACTCAGGAGCAAAAATCTGACTTTAAATTTAAATGAAATAATGATTGATATTTATCGTGATAATCATCGATATCGACTGATATGAAACATTTCATCATGATAACATCATTTTCCATATCGCCCAGCATGAGCCAGAACTCTTCTCTGTGGATGGATTTGACATGACGTGTGATCAGTTTGCCTCTGGCGTTGCTCATGTTAGTGAAAGTTAAAGGGGACATATCACGCTTTTTTCATCAATATATATTGGTCTAAGAGGTCCCAAAACATGTCTTTAAAGTTTAGCTCAAAAAAACACTTTGAAATCAGATTTGGTCTGCCTGAAAACCCTCTTCTTCAGCCCTGCTCAGAACAGGCTGTTTTCCTCTCTGACCACGCCCCCTCAGGAAGTGGTGTGCCACTAGTGTTTCTTGTTGTTTTATTTATCAGTATGTCGACGTGTGTCTTGGTACACATCTACGAACATGTAGCTATGTGGCTATGCTAACTACGCTAGCACTTAATCCATGATAAATAAAATCATCCACTAGATCTTCAAATCTGCAGACGTGGGGAGTAAAACCGACCTCTGCCAGAAAGGCAGCGGGACCTTTCTGAACCATTGGTCACAGATTTAGTGTTTCTTGTTGTTTTATTTGTCAGTATGTCGACCCGGTCTTGGTACACAGCTACAGCTACAGCTACAGCTACAGCTGCAGCTACAGCTACAGCTACAGCTACAGCTACAGCTACAGCTATGAATATGTGGCTATGCCAATTAGCGCTAGCACTTATCCATGATAAATAAAAATCATCCACTAGATCTTCAAATCTGCAGACGTGGGGAGTTAAACCGACCTTGTGTTTATTAAGACAGCCTACAACTAGCATGCCTCCCTCCTAAGCTCCTTGTTAGCACACATGTGTGCAGGGAATGAAAAAAGGGGGAGGGATTCAGTATTATTTTATACAGTCTATGGGCTGAACAAGCTCCGAGCTCTGACTTCCTGTTACAGACCGATATTGTTGTTACGTAACAAAAACACTGAAGTCTGAAACGGCTGGTTTCAGCACACATTTACAGAAAGGTGGAGAAATCAGAACAGGGGCAGAATGGAGTCTTTTCATTCTCGGGGGGTTTGTAGACAGGGACACAGATTTCAGGTAGAGAACCATTAAAAAGTCCATTTGCATGATGTGTCACCTTTAATAACTGTCGTCAAGAGGTTTGGACCAATCAGAATCAAGCATCTTACACAGTCTGAACATCAATGAGAGAGCCAGGTATAATGTAGTAATTCAGCGCACTAAACGCAGGATTAAATAAAGAATTGACATTACAGAGGAGAGAAACATTTCAATATAAGCAGAGGAGTGAGATGTTTTATTCATTAGTACCCCCTAAGGAGGAGTAAGGTTAGTATTTACTTGAATTTGTGATATTTGTGTCTTAAATTGGTTTAAACTAAACTGCCTCCAGCTATCACTCAGTTTAACTCAGAGAGCTCGTTGTGCTTTTGTTCACACGTTTGTTGTGTGTGTGTGTGTGTGTGTGTGTATGTGTGTGTGTAGCTCTTGTGTTAGATTTGCAACACATCCCAAAACTTTCTGTTCCACTATCTGATCATTTCTGGCATCTGGGAAATGTTTAATGCTGCATAAATAGTGATTGATTTCAAACTCTTGAATCCTCCCCGAAAAATAACAAGAAAGAGTGTTAGCCATCATTTACTGTCTCCTCCAAACACACACACACACACACACTCACACACACACGTAAACAGCATACTTTAGTGAGGCTTCAGTGTCCAAGGATTCTGTCAGGCAGAAGAGAAACTGAGCTGTTGCAATGTGGGCCAACCCGGTGCAACAACAACAACATCAACATCAACATAGCAATGAAAAGCAGAGCAGCAGTAAACACAGAGCTCCCTGTGAGCTGTGCTGTAGCTGCTGGGCTAACATCTTAAATCATGACCTCTTCCACGCAACAAAGTCTTCCTTGAGAATTCAGACCTCAAGGCAAGTGAAATAAAAATCGGACTCTTCTGAACTTCAGTTTCTCAGCAACAGTTTGAACGGATGAAATTTCCTGCAGTAATGTTTTCCCCTCTTTAGTTACGTCCTTATTCTTACTCGAGCGGCATCGTGACACTGACGATGTGAGCTTTTATTTAAAAGTTCCAAACAACTGTTGACTGATTCACTGTGAAATCTCCAGGCTCTGTTTGTCCTGATGGATTCATCTGGGGAATTATTCAGATATAAGAATAAGGTTGTCAACAGTTCTGTTCTTTCCAAACAGAGCCGGTCTAGACCGTACTGTATGTTCTATTATTAACAAAGACCCAACATCAAGACAGGATCAGATCCAGTCCCATCTCACAGACAGGACTCAATCTGATCTCATCTTAATCCACCATGAGCAGAGCACTTTGCAGCATTTAGCAAGTTACAGTGGCAAGGACAAACTTCCTTTAACAGGCAGAAACCTCCAGCAGGACCAGACTCATGTTAGACACACATCTGCTGAGACCGTGTTGGAGAGAGGGATAGAGGGAGATGAAGAGAGAGAGAGAGAGAGAGAGAGAGAGAGAGAGAGAGAGAGAGAGAGAGAGAGACAAGGGAGCTCAGGGACTCCAGAAAGGTCTAAGAAAAGAGAGAAGAGAGGGAGACCAGAAGAAAGAAAAAGAGGAGAAGAAATGGGGAAGGAAAGGATGGGATGAGAAAAGGAGACAAAGGATGAAGCAGCATGGAAAGAACAAAGAAAGAAGGAATGAAAGAAAGAACGAAGGGATAAAAGAAAAAGAAATAAGGAAGGAATGAAAGAAAGAAAGAAGGAAAGAAATAAGGAAGGAATGAAAGAAGGAAGGAAGGAATGAAAGAAGGAAGGAAGGAAAGAAGGAAGGAAGGAAAGAAAGAAGGAAGGAAGGAAGGAAAGAAGGAAGGAAGGAAAGAAAGAAGGAAGGAAGGAAGGAAAGAAGGAAGGAAGGAATGAAAGAAGGAAGGAAGGAAGAAAGAAGGAGGAAGGAATGAAAGAAGGAAGGAAGGAAGAAGGAAGGAAAGAAGGAAATAAGGAAGGAATGAAAGAAGGAAGGAAGGGAAGAAAGAAGGAAGGAAAGAAGGAAGGAATGAAAGAAGGAAGGAAGGAATGAAAGAAGGAAGGAAGGAAGGAAAGAAGGGAAGGAATGAAAGAAGGAATGAAAGAAAGAAAGAAATAAGGAAGGAAGGAAAGAAAGGAGGAAGGAAGGAAAGCAGAAATGAATGAAAGGAAAAGGGAATAAAGGAAAGAAAGAAAGAAAGGAGGAAAGAAGGAAGGAAGGAAAGAAAGAGAAAGAAAGAAAGAAAGAAAGAAAGGAGAAAAGAAAGGATGAATAACAGACCCCAAAAAAGGAATCTACAGCAGAGATCCAGAGGAACCTACGAGACAAGGGAGCTCAGGGACTCCAGAAAGGTCTATGGTTAGTAACTTTAATGGGACAGGAAGAGTTAAAGTGAGAGACAGGCAGAGAGAGGAGAGAGAGGGAAAGACAGGATCCCAGTGTGTCAGTCTAAGCCTATAGCAGCATAACTAAGACCTGGTCCAAGCCTGAGCCAGCCTGGTATGAGGGAGAAGCACGTTTGGTTTGCACGGCCTGAATAAAGCTCCACACTCGGTGCACTTCTCAGGTCTCTAACATGATTCAGACACACATCTGCTGAGACCGTGTTGGAGAGAGGGATAGAGGGAGATGAAGAGAGAGAGAGAGATGATAGTGGGGAGACGGATAGTAGTAGTTGTAGCAGCTGGAGTCTTGAGTATAGTCTCGAGCTGTGAGCTTGAAATACTGCACAGAAGCAGACGCAAATATCAAAACTAAGAACATTAGAAAATTCAGAAGGACAGAAGGAGATCTGCAAGTTCCAACAACACCATCACACATCCTTTGGATTATTACTGAACATTCAGAGGTTTAGTGCACACATTATTTATAGTAAAATCTTATTTATTTTGCAGGAGGAAAGTCAAGGCAGGTATTGATATTGTGGTATCAAATCAAAGTTCCAAACTCTGGTACTGTGAGAACTCTATGGAAATACACTGTTTTTTTCAATGCAGGGTCAAGTACTCCAGAGCTTTCAAAGAAACAAACCTTAGACAGCCTCTAGACAAATCAAATAATGTTGAATTTGTTGACGTTAGCTAAACATACCCTGAAGTGAATCAGGTCTGTGACTGGATGACTCTGATACTGCAGAGGAGTAAATAAAAGTCAGAGTGTGTTAGCTGCAGCGCTCGGTGCCTGGAGCTCCACACAGATTATTAATCACCAACTCCAACACCTCAGCTTTCTTTCTGTCGTCCTACTAGAGGAGCACCTGTACAGACCTGCACACTGAAACTTTAACCACAGAGGATGGAGGACTCGCAGTGCTTCTTGTTTCAGTGAAGTCTGGAAATGTTGACCAATGTTTTGGCTGCAAAGAAGTGAGTAACGAGTAATGTTAGAAATGTCTCAGAGGCATCAGGGGCCAAAAAAACATCAGCAGGATAACACAGTTTCTGGTGTTTCACTCCATAGATGATTAAAAAGAAGTGTTTTCAACAAACATCATCCTTTATCCATCCATCAGACTCTTCGTTTGATTTCTAGTGTGATGGTTTTTGAACGTGTGGATAATAAAGCCAGCACATAGCGGGCTCACACACCAGCAGGGGGCCGGGGGACACGGTTTCCTGTGTTCACCTGGCCGTGTAAGCGTACGCACCACTAAATGTTTAAACTCCCTGACACAGAGTTGAAGAAGTGGATCGAGGAGAACCGAAGTACTTTTGCTTCACCCTGAACTCCTCCACCTTCCTGAAAACCCCTGTTCCTCCGCCGTCTCCCTGCTGCTCTGCCTGATTAAGACTGACACCAGCATTCACTATTCATTAGGAGAAGTTAGCAGGAACACGGACCACTGTAAGCCTCCAGCACAGGTGGGGACGGGAAGGACATCCAGGACTTAAACACAGGACTGAAAATGCACAGGCACTCACAAACACACATCGACTGGACGGTAATGAGAGCTAAAAAGTTCCAGTTAGGAGAGTCGCATTAAAGCAGAGAGGTGGACGCAAGGACAGAAAGTGAGGGCAGAGGAACAAGTTATTCAGAAGTTACATTTGTTTGTTTAAGGGAGTGTTTTATATACAGACCACACTCTGATCCAACAGGAGCTAAGGATGCATTCTGCCCATTTAAAGATCTGCAGAGAGATATTCAAGACAACTTCTCCTCCGTTCTGCAACATCTCTTTGTTCCTGCATGCACTAACATCTTTGTGCAGGTTGCATATGTGCACAAAGGGCTGAATCAAGCGGCAACCTCCGGTCTTAAAATATGAAGCCGATGGATTAGTGCTTAAAACTGCAGTTCCTTGAGCGTCCACTAGGGGCTGGCTGCAGAAACACCGGAAACCACACACACACCCATTATAATAAACATGTTGACAGCCTGGTTCAAAAACCAGGAGGGGGAATTTTTTACAACTTGTTATTTTTGAAGATATTACACTTATGAGTTATGCCCAAATAAGGGCGTGGCTGAGTTGATTGACAGGCGGGCTCACTGTAACTGTTAGCGAGGAGGCTAAAGGCCCGCCTCTTTACCTCACACTAGCTTGGAAGAATTTTGGATGAGTTCAGCATTTCCAATATGGCCACCGCCGACTATCGGCTTCAAAACAGGGCTTCAGGAACAGATGGGTGACGTCACGGATACTATGTCCATTTATTATACAGTCTACGGGCTGAGTCTTATCTGGATCTTTTGGAATGCTTCTGCAAGAAGTTGGGGCGAGCCAACACGGTAGATGCTACCAAGAGGACAAGGCTCTGACGCTCATCACGTGGAGTAGCATCGTCTTTTCTGCTTGCCTCAGTTGTCTGTATTATATTCTCTTCTTTTGTGTTTGTTCTATGAAAACAACTCCTGATGCTACCCTGATGCCTCCCTGCATAAACCGAACAGAGTATTTCAAGTTTTGAGAGTGCATCCAACTCAGATAATCTGCCACAGCTGCAGGTTTCTGAAAACATCAGAACCTGAATGTCTTAAAATCATCTAGACATTCTAGAATACAGATATTATTATTATCATTAATTATCCTTATCTAACAGGCAGGTTCTGAAAATGTGTATTTTCTATAGTTCTAAGAAGCTCTCTTCTTCCTTGGTTCTTCATTATCTAGAAAATGTCAGGAGTGAAAGGGTTTCCTGAGTGCAGCTGTAACAACCTAAAGACATCACTTTTTAAGTTGACATTGAAATCTGTTGCATCTTTTACACATGGAAGAGGGTCAAACAGGTACGATCTGCAACGGTCCGACCGGGTTTCTGCTTTTTGCAGTGTGTTTCTGAAGCGTAGAGTTTCTTGTTCTGTCTTTTTAAAGACCTAAAGAAAAGAGAGAAGAGAGGGAGACCAGAAGAAAGAAAAAGAGGAGAATAAATGGGGAAGGAAAGGATGGGATGAGAAAAGGAGACAAAGGATGAAGCAGCATGGAAAGAACAAAGAGAGAAAGAAAGGAAGGAAGGAAGGAAGGAAAGAAAGAAAGAAAGAAAGAAAGAAAGAAAGAAAGAAAGAAAGAAAGAAAGAAAGAAAGAAAGAAAGAAAGAAAGAAAGAAAGAAAGAAAGAAAGAAAGAAAGAAAGAAAGAAAGAAAGAAAGAAAGAAAGGAAGGAATGAAAGAAAGAAAGGAAGGAAGGAAGGAATGAAAGAAGGAAGAAAGGAAGGAAAGAAAGAAAGAAAGAAGGAAGGAATGAAAGAAAGAAGGAAGGAAGGAATGAAAGAAAGAAGGAAGGAAGGAAAGAAAGAAGGAAGGAATGAATGAAAGAAAGAAGGAATGAAAGAAAGAAAGAAGGAAAGAAGGAAGGAAGAAAGGAAAGAAAAAGAAAGAAAGAAGGAAGGAAGGAAGGAATGAAAGAAAGAAAAAAGGAATGAATGAAAGAAAGAAGGAAGGAAAGAAGGAAGGAATGAAAGAAAGAATGAATGAATAAAAGAAAGAAGGAAGGAATGAAAGAAGGAAGGAAGGAATGCAAGAGAAAGAGAAAGAAAGAAAGAAAGAAAGAAAGAAAGAAAGAAAGAAAGAAAGAAAGAAAGAAAGAAAGAAAGAAAGAAAGAAAGAAAGCAGAAGTTAATGAAAGGAAAGGGAATAAAAGAAAGAAGGAAGGAATGAAAGAAAGAAGGAATAAAAGAGAAAGAGAAAGAAAGAAAGCAGAAATGAATGAAAGGAAAAGGGTATAAAGGAAGGAAAGAAAGAAAGAAAGAAAGAAAGAAAGAAAGAAAGAAAGAAAGAAAGAAAGAAAGAAAGAAAGAAAGAAAGAAAGAAAGAAAGAAAGAAATGAATGAAAGGAAAAGGGAATAAAGGAAAGAAAGAAAGAAAGAAAGAAAGAAAGAAAGAAAGAAAGAAAGAAAGAAAGCAGAAATGAATGAAAGGAAAAGGGAATAAAGGAAAGAAAGGATGAAGAAACATGGAAAGATCAAAGAAAGAAAGGAAGAAAGAAAGAAAGAAAGAAAGAAAGAAAGAAAGAAAGAAAGAAAGAAAGAAAGAAAGAAAGAAAGAAAGAAAGAAAGAAGATATAAAGAAAGGGAACAAGGCTCTGACGTTTATCACGTGGAGTAGGGTTTCTTGTTATAGACGTTTGTACGGGGCGTCGTTTGTAAAGTTGTGCACATAAAAAGAAAGAAAGAAAGAAAGAAAGAAAGAAAGAAAGAAAGAAAGAAAGAAAGAAAGAAAGAAAGGAAGGAATGAAAGAAAGAAAGGAAGGAAGGAAGGAATGAAAGAAGGAAGAAAGGAAGGAAAGAAAGAAAGAAAGAAGGAAGGAATGAAAGAAAGAAGGAAGGAAGGAATGAAAGAAAGAAGGAAGGAAGGAAAGAAAGAAGGAAGGAATGAATGAAAGAAAGAAGGAATGAAAGAAAGAAAGAAGGAAAGAAGGAAGGAAGGAATGAAAGAAGGAAGGAATGAAAGAAAAGGAAGGAAAGAAAGAAGGAAGGATTGAAAGAAAGAAGGAAGGAAAGAAGGAAGGAATGAAAGAAAGAAGGAAGGAAAGAAAGAAATAAAGAAAGAAGGAAGGAAGGAAAGAAGGAAGGAAGGAATGAATGAAAGAAAGAAAGAAAGAAAGAAAGAAAGAAAGAAAGAAAGAAAGAAAGAAAGAAAGAAAGAAAGCAGAAATTAATGAAAGGAAAGGGAATAAAAGAAAGAAAGAATAAATTAAAGAAAGAAAGAAAGAAAGAGAAAGAAGGAAAGAAAGAAAGCAGAAATTATGAAAGGAAAAGGGTATAAAGGAAGGAAGAAAGAAAGAAAGAAAGAAAGAAAGAAAGAAGTGAAGAAAGAAAGAAAGGAAAATGGAATGAAAGAAAGAAAGGAAAGAAAGGAAAATGGAATGAAAGAAAGAAAGGAATGAAAGGAAAAGGGAATAATAGAGTAAGAGAAAGGAAGGAAAAAGAAAGAAAGAAAGAAAGAAAGAAAGAAGGAATAAAGGAAAGAAAGAAAGAAAGAAAGAAAGAAAGAAAGAAAGAAAGAAAGAAAGAAAGAAAGAAGATATAAAGAAAGGGAACAAGGCTCTGCCGTTTATCACGTGGAGTAGTGTTTCTTGTTAAAGACGTTTGTACGGGGCACCGTTTGTAAAGTTCTGCACACGATAAGAAAAGCAACATTTCTCCACATTAAGTTCCAAAACATCCTAAAAATGTGGAGTGAATTTCTCTCCTGATGAAGATTGTTTGGCCATAACTCCACTAAATATTTCTGGTAAGTGAGTCTTCAGTTTAGCCCAAAGTTATTATCTTTATCCATATTCTTTTCTGTCACTTTTTGCTCCCCACAGTTTTAGATTGTCTTCTACTAACTGTTAATGTACTGAGTTGATTTGCATGTCATGTGAATATGTTGTTTTAATACTTCCTGAGGGAGCTGAACATGCACGGCAAGTTATGCTAACCTATGTGCTGCAACTTGGACTTATCTGTGTAGGCGCTGGAGCAAGCTGCAACATTTTCCACAATGTCTGTTTCTGTGCCAGGTATGGTTTCTACATTTTTAGTTTTAGACTGTGCACAGTGTTGTTGTACTGCCCTTTCCTACTGCTCTCCTGTGGGAGGGGAGCTGGAGCCGGCTGCAGTATGTGCACAAAGGTTCTGTCTGTATGTGCAAGAAGAAGTGGAGGTGCACAAGAGAGTCACGGGTGTCTATGAAGCAAACTACTTTGTACAAACTTAATTATATCAATAAATCAAAACAAAGGAAAAGTTGCATTGCTCCTTTAAACAGTTTAAACATCAGCAGTATTTTCCATATCAGCACAGATCGAGGCTGAACGTTGCGGTCTCTGTGACTCCATGTCGAAGTTCCCCCTGAGGACTACAAGCCGCCTCAGCTGTTCTATCCATTAACACATAAAAACAAACACACAAACACACATGCACACACTCAGGTTTCTGCTTTGGTAGATAGGATACAAGCCGTGTCGTAGAGCAGAACAAATCCTGAAAATGACTTATTGATTATCACGCTCCTGTAGCCTCAGCTCTGTGCGCATCAACTTCCTCTCTGGTTCACCAATCCTCCACCAAACACAACACTCTGGGCTTGAATGTCTTTCAGCTTTCACTGACAGATGTCTTTACGTGATTACAAACAGATCAGTGGTAAGGCAGCTCGTTCTGCAAGGTGCAAAAATCAACTGATATGTTTACAAATGTAGGAAGAGGAAAGGGAGCACATCCTAAAAATCAGAGCCATCTCTGAAGAGGTTGGTAAGAGAAAGGAGGGTCATAGTATCAGGTAAGGCAGCAGATTCTGTAATGAAGTAATACCTCCAGAAGTGTTGGTGTCAAGGTTAGGTAGCACATTCTGTCAGGGAGTAAACACCTTTAGAAATTAAGTGTTGGTAAAGGAAACAGGTTATTCAGTCAGTTTGTGACAACTTTAAAAACACGACTACTTAAAGACATGTTGGTTCAGGGCGGCTGGTAGCTTGGCGGTCTAGGCGCCCCATGTATGGAGGCTACAGTCCTCGTTGCAGCAGTCAGTGGTTCAACTCCTAGCCACAACCTTTTGCTGCATGCCTTCCCCCTACTCTCTGCTCCCCACATTTTCCTGTCAGGTTTCCTCTCTCTCTAGCTAGAAAGCTAGAAAAATGCCCCAAAAACAAACTTTAAAAGAAAGAAATGTTGGTTCAAAGATCGGACTAGTTAGGTAGCACATCCAGTAAAATGGTATGTTGCTTTCAAAATCTACTGCTACTTCAAGAAATGTTGGTAACAGAGGAAGGCCATCCTGTCAGGTAGGAAACACCTTTGAAAATGGACAACAACCTTTTTTAAAAAGGCACTGCAAAGCCAATATGTCCTAGTTCTAGTCAACTGCTCCTGTCAACCTGGACAGGAAGTCAGGCAGGAGAACGGCATGTAACATCTGCTCAATTTCAAAATAAAACACCATACACGGCATATTTCAACCTGCAAAAAACTATACTCAATAGTAATGCAGCATACTCAGGAATGACAAGCACAAAATTAAAGCCGCAAGCGGCGATGAACGGGCCCTCGCACACCCGCAGCCGCCGCCTACGTGAGCCACCGCCACAGGTAAACCGCCGCCTGATATTTTCCGCCACATGTTGCGATAGCAAGATCTGAGAGTGTAGACTGCGGTGGTGCAAATGTTCCAAGTTTTTGGCAGATTGCCAAGAAAACCTCCAAACTTGACAGTGTGCCACGCCCACAATTTTAGTCTGAACAGAATTCCTCTAATGGTTTTATAATCGTCAATATGTCTGCTATAGAACGTGCCTTGTTTGGACTGAAACGGAGAAAAACTCTAAGAGGAACTCTCAAAAGTATGCACCCTTATTTGGGCGTCATTCTTCACATTCAAAGCTGTATGTTCGTTTGATGCCCCGCCTCAACGCATGCCACGCCCACAATTTTAGTCTGAACGGAAATCTTCGAACAGTTTTTAATGGTCAATATGTCTCCTATAGGTTACCCTTGGTTTGGAATGAATCGGAGAAGTGGCTTCGGAGAAGATAACGAAAGTATGCACCCTTATTTTTGCCCCGTTTTTTAAGTTCAAAGCTAGGTGGCGCTCTTCCTGTTGAGTTTGGGATATGGGTGCAAGAGGCTTTTTTGTGCGTCTGATGCCATGAATATGCGTAAAATTTTTCAAGCATGTAGCTCAAAATAACCCCTATGGGGAGGGTTTTTGAAAACTGTAGGGGGCGCTAGTGAGCACATTTCTTCGACTTTTTTTGCGAAAACCCATAAAATGTCGCAATTTTCCCCAGGACTGATGAGTGTGTTGGATGAGGTGAGATTACGTGCATTTTAAAGTCACAAAGATCAATTTTCCGACGGGTTTTTTTTATGCCCCGCCCCAAAGTCTGACACGCCCACAACTTCCGTCTGAATGGAATTCCTTTAACAGTTTTGAATCGTCAATGGGTTTACTATAGAATGTGTTGAGTTTGGACTGAATCAGAGAAAAGCTCTAGGAGATAATAGTGAGAGTATGCACCCTCATTTGGACGTTTTTGGAGCCATTTTTGATTTTCAAAAATAAGTGGCGCTCTTCCTGTTCAGTTTCGGATATGGGTGTGAGAGGCTTTTTTGTGCGTCCTGATGCCATGAATATGCATACATTTTTTCAAGCATGTAGCTCAAAATAACCCCAATACGAAGGCAATTTTGAAATTTTTAGGGGGCGCTAGCGAGCATATTTCTGCAATTTTTTTTTCGAGACCCATAAATTACTAAATTTTTCACCAGGCCTGATGAATGTGCAAAAATATCCGCGCTTTCATTCACGTTCAGGGGGCCAAAACTGCGTTTTAAGTGGCGGAAGAAAGGAGAAAAATAATCCTTAGGGTTACAATAGAGCCCAAGATCCACAGGATGCGTCGCGTTACGTTACGGCTGCGCCGCGCACGTCGCAGCAAATAGGTTCCCATTCAAGTCAATGCTCTAGAGTCCACAGGGCGCGCTGCGGCGCGTCTCAGCTCCGTCTCTGGAGCGTTCCGCCGCGCCGCTCTGCCAGAGATACGCGGGGAGTCTATTTTCGCCGCTCCCCGCGCCCAGCACGCGTCAATCGACACAGAAATGATCGAACTATCCCGGAAGTCAGGCACGAGGATCGTATGCAACATCCGCTCACTTTCAAAATAAACACCATGTGCAAACACAAGATCGGAAATTTCACCACTTCTTCAACATTACGTCATAACCTGTGGCATCGGGCCAGACGTCAGTCTCAAAAGATATCCGACACCATGGACGAGGAAAAGTTTATCTTGGAAGTTGAGCAACACAAGATCATCTATGACACCACAAACCCTGTTGTTCTCGCGCGTTTTGGAGTTCTCGAGGGATCTTGAGTTTCCTGCTCCGGAGTGCGCGCCGCTCCAAACACGCATCCTATGGACCAGGGCGAAAGCCCCGGGACGGAGCAGAGCCGTGTCGCAGCCGTAACGCGGCGCACACGCATCCTGTGGACTCCCCGAGTAGGGCCTTCACCACCAGCGGTGCTCGGGCCCTCATTAAAGGAACACTATCCAAATGAGAAGAAATTCAACCAGAGAAAGACTCACTGTTGTTCTCTCTATACTGGACCCAGCTGATCCAGGCTACACTACACTTCAAACATGATCCCGTGTAGCAGGGCGTGCACTGTCGGACGGCACAAACCTAAGACACTGAAAGAAAGGAAGGCAATCCAGCAAGGTCAGGTGGCACATTCTGTGAGGTAGTTAACATTCATGGAAATCCTAAGTCTGGAAATGTTTGTCAAAGAAGGGTGGGTCATTCTGGAGGGTGAGGTAGAACTTTCTACAAGGTCGGAAACTTGTATGGAAGTTGACGTATATTGAAAGAAAGGACGGTGATCCTGTCCGGTCAGGTAGCACATTCAGTCAACACCTTTTTAAGTTGAATGCTTATTTTTGAAAGCTACAGGTAAAAACAAAGGCAGGTTATTCTTGCAGGATAAGTAGAACAATGTGTCAGGTACCAAAAGCTGAAAATCAAAGTATAAAGTGACTCCTGCACGGGAGGTCTTTCTGTCAGGCTGCAGCCAAAAGTTTACAGACAGTAGATTAGCATCAGAGGGAAAGACAGAGACGACACTTTAAGGTCCAGCATGAGTCTGATGATCTCATATCAGAATGAAAATTCTTCTTCATAAAGAAAAAGACACGATAGGGAAAACGGTTTTCAGCCTACTGACATGGTTTTAATTCCAGGGACAGACAGGAGCCCTGGACCCTGAGAAGGAGGGCGTGAGATGGGATATGAGATGTAATCAGACCAGACAGGTGTGCAGGGTCGAGCCCATTAACAATTACAAAAGCACCTCAGAGTCTGATCCGACGTGAATGGGGAGCCGGTGAAGTGAGGCTGAAATTGGGTTAATACGATGTTAAGAAAATATTCTGATCACACACACTGAACGTAGACTCTCTCTTTCGTCTTCATCTGATCTTTATGTAACCAGTCTAGCCGTTATAAAAGAAACTTACTGTTTCCATGAACTTCTTTATTTCACATTTAGACTGAATCCTGCTTCCTGTCTACTTATCCTCCGAGCACCGATCACTGCATCCAGAACAAACTCAGAGGGGTCGACTCATGAGATCACAAACCAGAGGATACAGGAGATGGATCCACAAAGATCTGATACATCACAGGAATGATCGATTCAAGCTGCAGCCTTTTGAAGTAATCCAGCCGAGTGATTTAACAGATTGTTTAAAATTCATCACACCTAGCTGCCCCCGTCAGTTCAGGGTCTCTACTCTGATGCAATCTCATCCCAGGTTGTCAATACCAACAGAACTACAGACATAAGGCTGCATCTGCTCATCACACAAAGTCAACTTCAGGCAGAAAAACTCCCTGGTTTACTTACTTTTCTACAATGCTACTGCAGCCTTTTTCTCTCAGTGTCAATGCAAACCTTTAAACTGCTGGATCTGTCTTTAAAGCCGGTACATCTCATGCAGATACTTAGGGCTACTTTGTGCACCCGTATGAGAGGCTGAAAACCCTGATACAGCGGGCTGACGGGCCTGCCTGCTAGCTAGCTTCTGCAGAATGTTGACTTTTCTCTTGGAATTCTGAGATCAATGACAGAAAGAATTCTGAATTCTAGAACTCTGTCTTTGATCTCACAGGCAGAATTCTAGAACTCTGTCTTTGATCTCACGGACAGAATTCTAGAACTCTGTCTTTGATCTCACAGGCAGAATTCTAGAACTCTGTCTTTGATCTCACAGGCAGAATTCTAGAACTCTGTCTTCGATCTCACGGACAGAATTCTAGAACTCTGTCTTTGATCTCACGGACAGAATTCTAGAACTCTGTCTTTGATCTCACAGGCAGAATTCTAGAACTCTGTCTTTGATCTCACGGACAGAATTCTAGAACTCTGTCTTTGATGTCACGGACAGAATTCTAGAACTCTGTCTTTGATCTCACGGACAGAATTCTAGAACTCTGTCTTTGATCTCACGGACAGAATTCTAGAACTCTGTCTTTGATGTCACGGACAGAATTCTAGAACTCTGTCTTTGATCTCATGGACAGAATTCTAGAACTCTGTCTTTGATCTCACGGACAGAATTCTAGAACTCTGTCTTTGATCTCAGAATTCTAGAACTCTGTCTTTGATGTCACGGACAGAATTCCATTCCATCATCAACCGCCATGAGGAACGGTGAGAGGAAACGTACACAAGAGTCTTTGAACTTTCCATAACCGTGAGCGTCTGCTTCTATCCCTAGTGTTGTAGTACTCAAGACCGGTCTTGGTCTGGAGACCACTTATTTAAGGTCTTGGTCTCGGAATTGAAATCACTTTTACTCGGTCTAGTCTCGGTCTCGGACTGGGCGGACTCTGTATTTATATCAAGACTGGTCAAGACCACCACTGATGCACTCTGTGTCTCTGTCATTACTGTGATAAGAGAGATTTTTCATTAATATACTGTATACGGTCTTGGTCTTGTCTCGGTATTGCCCTGCCTTGGTCTTGGTCTTGACTCGGTCTTGATCCCTAAATGTCTTGGTCTTGTCTTGTGACGCCAAAGACTGGACCCCCCTGATGGAGCTTTAGCGTGTTTTATCTGTAAGTTAAATGTGTTCAGCTCAGAGGCAGGACATCTGAAGATGCCGGCGCCCGTCAGAGGGAGCTCAGCTTCAGTTCTGTTCGACATGAGGAGGTGGAGAAGTGTTTGTATAAACACAGTCAATGAATCGAAGCAGAGCCTCTGCGATTAAGACTCGGCCTCGGTTTGTTTCCAAAAACAAATTATGTATCGACGTGTTTGGTGTTTGAAAAAGTACTTTGTGAATAAGCTGTTGGCTGAAAAATTAATTAATGTGAGTTGACTCGGAGTCTTCAGTCGGAGGCATCGAGGAGGATCAGAGAGGAATGTGAGTTGGCTGGAGCTGCTCTGCACTGAGTGACAGGTAAGGAACGCTGCAGGGCTAAAACACACACACACACACACACACACACAAATAAATTACACAGAAAACTATTCATACACACAATGAAAGACAAACACTATTAAACACTCACACACACACTCCAGTGCATCACATTGAGATAATAATGACAGCACTGAGAAGAAAATCCCGACCTTACCTCTGCACTGCCGCTGCACTCAGACAGCAAATCATCCATCAGCCAAACACTTCATAACAAAGGACACACACACTCACACACACACACTAACACACACACAGTGACTCAGCTGCTGATGGGATAACTCTATACAAACATTTAGTGACCAAGTAAATAGCAGGGATCTGGAAGCTGAGGTGACATCACTCAGTTTGGGTCCGTTTAGTGTTTCTATTGGTCCAAACAGGAGCTGGATCAGAGGATTCAGGTCAGCTACACCTTCTAAAACCACAGACTGCAAATTGGTAAAATCACAGACTGTAATGTAATTCTGTGATAACTTCACAACAACCACTACATCTTTTATTCCTTTATGTGAAGCAGAGATAAGTCCAAGGTTTTAGTAGCATAGAGTAACAGAGTTTAAAAAGTCGAATATTCCTCGTTCTGTAACCTTGGATTCATGTATTTACTGGTATTTATGGCTTCACTGATTTTTAGAAAATGCCTCCCAGGGTGTAGACTAGAAAAACTAAAGTTTTGGGAAAGACTGACGTCACTTTTTAAACTCGTCTTCGGCAATTGTTGCTCCCAACATGCAGGCCTGCTCATTGTACATAAAGTCTCTAAAAGTAGTATGGGAGGTAGAGCCTTCAGTTATCAGGCCCCTCTCCTTTGGAATCATCTACCAGTCGGGGTCCGGGAGGCAGACACCCTCTCTACTTTTTAGAGTAGGCTTCAAACTTTCCTTTTTGATAAAGCTTATAGTTAGAGCTGGATCAGGCTTGGACCAGGTCTTAGTTATGCTGCTATAGGCTTAGACTGACACACTGGGATCCTGTCTTTCCCTCTCTCTCCTCTCTCTGCCTGTCTCTCACTTTAACTCTTCCTGTCCCATTAAAGTTACTAACCATAGACCTTTCTGGAGTCCCTGAGCTCCCTTGTCTCGTAGGTTCCTCTGGATCTCTGCTGTAGATTCCTTTTTGGGGTCTGTTATTCATCCTTTCTTTCTTTCTTTCTTTCTTTCTTTCTTTCTATTATTCCTTTTTCCTCCCTTTTTTTTCCTTTCTTTCCTTCCTTCTTTATTTCTTTCATTCCTTCCTTCTTTCCTTTCTTCCTTCCTTCTTTCCTTCCTTTCTCCCTCCCTCTTTCTTTCCTTCCTTCCATCTTTCCTTCCTTCCTCACTTCCTTCCTTCTTTTTTTTCCTTCTCTCCTTCCTTCTTTCCTTCTATCTTTCCTTCCTTCCTTTCTTTATTTCCTTCTTTCATTCCTTCCTTCTTTCTTTCCTTCCTTCTTTCTTTCATTCCTTCCTTCTTTCCTTCCTTTCTTCCTTCCTTCCTTCTTTCTTTCAACCTTTCTTTCTTTCCTTCCTGCCTTCCTTCCTTTCTTCCTTCCTTCCTTCCTTTTTTTTCCTTCTCTCCTTCCTTCTTTCCTTCTATCTTTCCTTCCTTCCTTCTTTCTTTCTTTCATTCCTTTCTTCTTCATCATCCTTTCTGTCTCCTTTTCTCATCCCGTCCTTTCCTTCTATCCTTTCCTTCACCATTTCTTCTCCTCTTTTTCTTTCTTCTGGTCTCCCTCTCTTCTCTCTTTTCTTAGACCTTTCTGGAGTCCCTGAGCTCCCTTGTCCCGTAGGTTCCTCTGGATCTCTGCTGCTGTGGACGTGGTCCAGACTCCAGCTGCTACAACTACTACTATCCGTCTCCCCACTATCATCTCTCGCTCTCTCTTCATCTCCCTCTATCCCTCTCTCCAACACGGTCTCAGCAGATGTGTGTCTAACATGAGTCTGGTCCTGCTGGAGGTTTCTGCCTGTTAAAGGAAGTTTGTCCTTGCCACTGTAACTTGCTAAATGCTGCAGAGTGCTCTGCTCATGGTGGATTAAGATGAGATCAGACTGTAGTTGTGTATACATGTATATGAATCCTGAATCTCTGCCTGCTTGAGATTCAAACCAGCGTTCCTCTGGCCTTGAGCGTTATATATCCCAACTTTATAAAAGGTCTTTAAACAAGCAGAAACCTTCTCTGGATATCTGTGTGTTCCTCTCAGATTAAATGATTCTGAACTCAACCACAGACCACATTACTGTGCAGCTTTTCGCACACTGTGCATTCCTGCAAAACATGATTTCAAGTACTTAATTTCACTTCCAGGGAGAAAACAAAGGCGTGCACAGTTTCTCATAAATTAGAGAGATTGTGAGAACGTAGAGGTGTTCGGCTCTGAAAAACGTTCCTGTGCATCACTGTGTTTGCTGCACAAGCTAAAAAGGAACAAAACATCTTTGATAGTCTGTTTTAATAAAGAAATATCTGCCCGTGTTTATACCCAGAGCTCGTTAAAAAACACTTTTCTATCGCAGAAACCACACCGGACTCTCAGCACACAAATTAATAAAACCCTCTCAGAGAGAACGCAGACGCAGCCTCATATCTGCATGCAAGGAGAGAGCAGAGTTTGCAAATAGAGAAAATGCTGTATGAGCCATGAGCCACAGCTTACCCTGATTTTAACTGTCTCTTCGTGCTAACCATAGACTGTAAATAAAAATGGACAGCGTCGCTCCGCCTCTTCCCGTTGTACGGTTCTGAAGCCAAAAAATCCCTCTCCTGGGCGCCGCCATTGTGCAGCCAGAGCCTGTGAAGCCACTGTAATAAGCTCCGCCCTACAGCGTGACGTCACAAGACGCTGTGTGTCCTTTGAAGTTTCACTCCACGGCGGCTGTGAATCAAAGGAAACAGGAAGTAAAACCCCGTTTTTTAAACTCTAATAACCAACGAAGAAGAAACTTTTCAGGAAAAAGAGGCCTTGAACACAAAACACTCAAATACTAACTACATATCACCACAGCATACGGATGTGTCCCTCTCCTTTGGAATCATCTACCAGTCAGGGTCCGGGAGGCAGACACCCTCTCCACTTTTAAGAGTAGACTTAAAACTTTCCTTTTTGATAAAGCTTATAGTTAGAGCTGGATCAGGCTTGGACCAGCTTTTGTCATGCTGCTATAGGCCTAGAATGCCGGGGGAACTGGCACACTGACACACTGGGATCCTAGCTCACCCCCTTCCCCCCAACCCCTTCATCACTTACTTTAACTCTGCCTGTCCCATTAAAGTTACTAACCATAGACCTTTCTGGAGTCCCTGAGCTCCATTGTCTCGTAGATTCCTCTGAGCTGCCGTAGACGTCCTCCTGCTGCGGACGATCTGGACTCCAGCTGATACGGACGTGCTGGACTCCAGCGGCAACAGCTTCTACGACTCGTCTCATCACTATCACCTCTCTCTCTTACTCCCCTCTATCTGTCTTTCCAGACCCAACTCAGTCGAGGCATGATGACTGTCTAACATGAGTCTGGTCCTGCTGGAGGTTTCTGCCTGTTAAAAGGAAGTTTTTCCTCACCACTGTAACTAGCTAAATACTGCGATGTGCAATGCTCATGGTGGATTAAGGTGGGGTCAGACTGAGTCTAACCCTGTCTTGGTGTTGGGTCTCTGTTCATAATTTGACATAGAGTGGTCTAGACCTCCTATGTTTGTAAAAGCGTCTTGAGATAACGTTTGTTGTGATTTGGCGCTATACAAATAAAGATTGATTGATGTGAGAAACATTCGTACGACGTGTATTTATTTTTTAAAGTTTGACTGCTCCCCCATTCAAATGAATGGGGGAGACGGATTTTTTGACCTATACTGCAGCCAGCCACCAGGGGGCAGACACACTGCTGAAAGCCTCACCACCAGCCACCGGAACCTCTCCCTTGGTGCTAACAGGCTAACTGTTGTGTTGCTGCCTGTCCGTCTGCTTCTGTGGTGTCATCTGTGATGAATGGCATTCGTCTTTGTTTTACTGCCCTCTACTGGTCTGGTGGTGTAGTGCAAACGCAGACAACAATGGGGGCACAGGAACCTTTTAGTTCAGGGTCAAGTAGTTCTGGGGAACTCTTGGGCTGTTTCCGAAATCGCCTACTATACTAGCAGTACGTACTGATTTGTCCAAAATTCAGTATGTACCCTTTTCTTCCCAGAGGTGCTGCCCCCTGCTGGTCGTTAAAGGAATGCAGGTTTAAGTCCTTTTGCATTAACCAGAGGCTGCAGTCTACGAAGCACCACCAACAGCCTTCATCTTTAACTCTGCAGCCACCTGCTACACCCACAGTGAGTGCATGCAGTGTGTTAGGAGTATATGTTGAGTGTGTGGGTATCACAGCGACACCACATGCTGAGAATAATGGACCACTCTCTTCAGACTGCTGCGTTTCCATCCTACAGGAGCTCATACATACAGCATGTGTTTGTGTGCTGCAAACACAGAGAGCAGAGAGAGAGTGTGTGTGTTTCTTGTTAAATAAATAAATTAATATATGTATTGAATAAGGGAAAAGAGAGACTGTTGCAGAGAGCGTGAAAGAGAGATGAAGACAGATATCTGCCTGGTTGTAAAAAATTCATTTCAAGGCATCAGGCCATGCCTAAAGCAAGTTTGGCTTTCAATGATTAATTTATCTTTACAGCAATCCCTCAGGAGGAGAGTGTGTGTGCGTGAGCGTGTGAGTGTGTGCGTTTCCTCCTCCCCGTCTCCCCCTCAGAGTGGTTGTTGCCGATGGCAGCCGAGATACAGCAGAACACAAAGTGCTCATGGGTATAAGGATGCAGTGAGAGGTATGGACTGTATGTGTGATTGAAAATGTGTCAGCAGCAGGAGTGAGAGCACATCTACCCAGCCTGACATACAGGAAGAAGAGCTGCCTGATGTAGAGGCTGACACACTGTATCATGCTCTCACTGTCAACAGGTTCATGAAAGATGGAGATTGACAGTCTCTGAGGAACACTGCTGGTTCTTATAGACTGTACAGAAGGAAACGGAGAATCTGCAGGGTCTGTTATTCTCCTGTTTGGAGCTCTTTAGTTAGAATCTGAGGCAGAAGGACGACGCGTGATGGACTGAGTCAAAACTAAATACAGTTAGGGTGTAATGGTTTTGAGACAGCCTCAAGTGGCCACTTCAGGAACTGCAGTTACACTTCTGCATGAGTTTCTGCTTGGATTAACATACAATTTAAAGGTACAGTGTCAAGATACGTGGATATTTAGCGATATCTAGCAGTCAGATTCTAGGGTGAAACGCCGCCCTGCTCGACTCCTCCCATCAGGGAAGTGACGGTGGCCTTTAAGGACAAGAAGCTCCTGTGATGCATGATAAGTATGAACCTCCATTTGACAAGTTTTTATGATCAGAAACATCTAAGAATACTAATTATTGTACACAAGACAGACTCTCTTCTTCTTCTTACAAGCAGTGCATTTCACACCTAGGAAGCAGAAATATTACGTACTGCACCTTTAAAAGAAAAATAAACAACAAAAATACTTTTAGAATTTTCTATTTTAATAAACATCCTGATTTGTATATATAAATATATTTATGAGTAGGGGCACATGTCCTGATTTTTATTTATTTTATAAAACGTTAACAAGACAAAACAAGGGCTCAGACGTATGTAAGAAATGATTAATGAAGAAGAAGAAGAAGAGGGCTTTTTAAGATGGCGGCGTGAGAGAAAGTTGTGGCCGGGAGAGCTGCGGAGCTAAATCACTAATATTCTTCATTAAACCCTGCTAAACGCCACTAATGCAGACCTGGGGACGCCCAAAGTTTAGATGAGCCTTAATAACTACTTTCTGAGGCAGGACGACATGCCACGCAGAAAAATAACAGCTTTGGAAGCTTCAGACGAGCATACTCAGCAGACCAACGAAGCTATCGCAGGGGCTAATGCAGATACAAATGCCGGAGCCGGCGCTAGCATACTTGTACCAGCACTCCGTGAAGCGGTTGGCGAAATCACGGCCAACATCACTGCCAACCTCTCCAAAGTTATTGAAGAAAAGCTCGGGCCACTTACGCAGCTTCTACAGATGCACCGCGAAGAGCTCGACACCCACGAAAAGCGGATAGTGGAGGCTGAAACGAGGATCTCTAACCTAGAAGACGCCACAGACCCCATGGTGATTAAACTGAGAGCCCTGGAGAAGCAGGTGTGCGCCCTGAGTGAACGCGCTGACGATCTGGAGAACAGAGGCCGGCGGAAAAATATACGCATTGTCGGAGTGCCAGAAGGGGCTGAGGGAAAAGATCCGACATGCTTTTTTGAGACCTGGCTCCCCAAGATTCTGAAGATGGACACAAAATCGGGACGCGTGAAGCTGGAGAGAGCACACCGCTCACTCGCTCCCAACCCCCCCACCCAGAGACCACGATCTGTTCTGGTGAGATTTCACAACTTTCAAGATAAGCAGCGTGTAATGAATGCGTCGTGGGAGATGGGACGTAAAAATCTAACGTTGAAACACGAGAACGCTACCATTATGATTTTCCAGGATTTCTCAGCAGCGGTTCTCCAGAAAAGAAAGGGATTTGATGGTGTAAAGAAACGTCTTAGATCACTCGGTGCCATTTACAAGCAGATCTACCCTGCCTCCCTCAAAGTCACCTACCAAGGACGTACCAAGATGTTTCAAGACCCAGCTGAGGTGGAACGATACATACGCTCCCTAGAAGAGACCCTCTCCCCCTGAAAAGGACGAACGCAGAATTGTACTTTAAGTTTTTTTTTCCTGCTGCAGAGCGGATATTTTGGACTGGCACCAGGTCGTGAGTATCAGCTGCTGATGTGAGATATAGGTTAATTTGAACACTTACTTCCTTTCAAGTATTAGCAGGGACAGATTAAATCTGTACCCCCCGGCCTCCTGGACGGATATTTTCTCTCCTGTTGTCAGAGAGCCCTACCACTCGAACTCCTCTGGATTTCAGAGAAGGACAGTGTTTAAGTTTTTTCCCAGGCCATGTTTGGGCAAGGTGCATTTCGAATGCATTTTTTTTCTTTGTTCTACTTGTTAATGTTTCTTGTTGTTTTTTGTTTTTGGCTCATTTTCTTTCTTAAAAATAAAAGTCAGGTTGCAGGTGTAATGTGCTCAGGCAGGCTTTTTCGTTGTTTTTTTTATTTATTTTTTTATATATTGTAGTTAATGATGGTGACAGCTATTAAGTTATGCACCTGGAATGTTAATGGTGTCCACACACCTGTAAAACGTAAAAAGATTCTAACTTACCTTAAAAGGGAAGGTGTGCATGTAGCCCTATTGCAGGAGACTCATTTAAATGATAGTGAGCACCAGAAATTACAACAAGGGGACTATGGGCAAGTTTATTTCTCATCATTCACAACGAGGAGTAGGGGCGTGGCTATTTGATACAAAAAATATACCATTCAAATTACTGCACTGCATAAAAGACTCAGATGGACGCTATGTGATTGTGAAGGGTGTGCTCTATGGGAGGAAATAGTTATAATGAATGTTTACAACCCCCCCTGCTCACCCAGGAGGTTTCCTAATACCTGTTTCTCCAAAGTGGCAGACCTAAATGTTAGAACTCCTTCATTGGGGGAGATTTTAATTGTCATTTAAACCCCATAATGGATAAATCTTCACAAGGAAAAATGACACAGTCACCCCAGGCCAAGATTATCAACGCACTTTGTGAAGATCTAGATTATATAGATGTATGGAGAGCTCAACACTTGATGGATAAGGAATATACGTTTTCTCTAATGCTAATAAATCCTTTACAAGGATTGACTATTTCTTTATTCCACGAGTCTCACTACAATCTATTACCTCTAGCTCTATAGGAAGCATAGTCATCTCGGATCATGCTCCTGTCTTCATAGAATTCAATTTAAAGAACCCTA
>NW_023260069.1:83548-90098 GCF_009762535.1 Notolabrus celidotus
AGAAGAAAGAAAGAAGAAGAGAGAAGAAAGAGAAGAAGAAGACAGAAGAGAAGAAGAAGAAAGAAGAAGAAGAGAAGAAAAAGAAGAAGAAGAAGAAAAGAGAAGAAGAAGAAAGCAAGAAGAAAGAAAAGAAAGAGAAAGAGAAGAAGAAGAAGAAGAAGAAGAAGAAGAAGAAGAAGAAGAAGAAGAAGAAGAAGAAGAAGAAGAAGAAGAAGAAGAAGAAGAAGAAGAAGAAATTTAATTAATAGAAAACATGTGTGGGAGGAAAAAAAAGTCGTGAATTATTTTAAATAAACTAAGAAAAATATATTTAAATTAGACTTAGACCAGAATAAAAAATACAACTAATAAAAAATAAAATTAATAAAATAAATAAATAAATAGGAAATGTGAGGAAAAATAAAAATAGAAAACAATAGTTGAAAAATGTTTTAAAATAATAAAATAAATGAAGAAAACATATATTTAAATTAAGAAATAAAAAAAAACTATGATATAATAAATATTTATAGGCAGGGGAAAATATCTTGATTTGTTTTTTATTTATTGGTAATTTTTTAACATATTAACAAGTCAAAGCAAAACAAAGACTCAGACGTATGTAATGAAATCTTATTAAAAAAATCCTACAAATAATAAATTAATGAAATAAAATTAAAAATAAACAAATATAAAATGTGTGGAAGAATAGAAATAGAAAAAAATAGTTAAAAACTGTTTTAAAATAATAAAATAAATGAAGGAAAAAAAATTAAATTAATACATTTAAAAAAAACAATGACGTAAAAAAGCTGCACTTATCTAGTGTACTCTGGAATGATGTGCATCAAGTCTGCAGGAAGTATAAAGAAGTACTCTGTTTTTGTCTCACGTCAGCTTCATCCAAGAAGGAAAGAAACAGCCTCCAGATAAAAATGTCCTCATGGAGTCAGACTGCAGGAACCTGAGTCTCTCTCCATTTATATGACTGACAGCTTGTTAGAAAAGAAGGAGGGGACGGAGACTTCTACTGGGGCACAGAGGTTGATTGACTGATTCCACTTTGTATTATTTTATGAAATGAAACAGGTCAGAGTCAGAGTCAGGAGGCTGATATGGACACTGTAGTGAAAACTCTCAACATCAGAGCAGATACACAACAGCCTTCTCTACCCAGAAGCACAAGACAGGGGGGGGGTCTGGTGACCCCTGAAGCCACCTCACCTGTAGCTCAGCTCACAACAAGCTGCTGTGCAAAAACTTTCCCCCCAAACAAACAAACAGGATCAGTGAGGGACCTCTCTGCGACCTCCATCCCTCCAGCTCCATTCAAAGCTTCCCTCCGTCTCCTCCTCTGAGGCCGCACACAGGGAGTCCTCCTCTTCATACAAAGATCAGACACTCGACTCCACACTCTGAGGCTCCTCACCTCTCTGCCCTTCTGCTGTGCTTCTCTTTCACAACAGGCAGGAGTGCAGAGTCTCTCTCTCTAAAGATGGAGAGCAGAGTATGACGATGGATGGAAATCATAGAGGAGGACAGTCATGGTGAGCATGCCTGATTTAGAATTAAGAGCAGAAAGACGTGCTGCTTTAAAGGTCAGCTCAATGTTCTAGATCAGAGTGGTCTGAAGGCTTCTGCAGAACCACCTGTTGGATGGTTGGTGTGATCATGACACTTGCTCTTCTTTTTTAATTGAGCATCATATTTCTAGTTCAAGCTTCAGATTGCTCCTCAAAGTTCTGAGTTCGTCTGCAGGAAGAAGAAACTTCTCTTTTATTTATTTGTATATATAAAGAATTGAAAACAGCGAGCCTCTGATTGTCTCTCACGCCTCACTCTGAGTTTGTGTGATTCTTCTGTGCGTTCACATTCCCTTCTCCTGTGTCTGATGTCTTCTCTCTTTCTGCCCGACCTCTCCGTCTGTTCTCCACATTCTCCTCCCAACACTTTCAAACTTTACTTCCACTCCGTCTGCAGAGCTGTAACTATCCAGAGTTCCCTCAACTCTGCCCCTCTTCTTCTTGTTCTTCAATCTCCTTTCATATGTCTGTCCATCAGTCAGTGTGTCAGTCAGTCTGTCCTGGATTCAGTCAGGCCAGGCAGGAACCTACTTCTCCTTCTCAAAAACTCCATGGGGGGACAGATTTCAGCACCGCACGTTACATTATTGATGAGCCGTCCGTCCCCTCCTCTCCTCTGTTCTCCTCGCTCCCTCGGGGCTTCATGCCGAGGAACGCAGGGAGAAAACAGAAATCTCTGAGGAGGGACGTCTCTGCATCTCAACACAGGAAGAAAGCGACAACCTGAGCTTCTGTGTCCCGTTCACCACGACACACACACCGACACGTTCACGCTGCAGAGGGAGGAACACGCTCTACACGGGCGGATGACAGCTATCTGCAAACAGTGACTGACACAAATCACACACATGCATGACCAATACTTTGACAGGATTAGCATCACTCTAGTGTCTCAACAGTGACCCCTGGAGGCCGTAAGAGTCACTACACCTCAAAAAAAAATGAGACAATGCAGCACACTGATCTTCCTCACATCAGGGTCCACTTTCTGAGGTTTTGAGGTTCCTCTTAAACCTTGAAATTATTAGACAAACAAAGTATGCATGCTGGAGCTCAACCTCAACCCAACACATCCCCTGCAGAGATCTTTGAATTTGGACTTCTTCTTCATGCTGCCTGTTGCTTTTTCTTTGGCGTACAAAACAGCTTTGATTCGAGTTGAAGATATTTAAAGAGTTGATTTTTTAAAGCTTCATAAGACTCCAAAATTAAGAGATTTGACATTCTGCAAACAGAATCTCTGATGGGATAAAAAGGCAGATAAATTAAAGCTCAAAGAATGATCCTTCACCATGTCGTCGTCTGTTTCACTTTATAAATGGAAACATCAAGTTTGCAGATTTCTGTGGTTACCTAACTGTTTTTGCATGTCATGTTTATTATATGCTTAATTCTGTTTCTTTTCTTTAAACTGAAATGTTGGAGAAATCTACACTGGCACAAAATCTACACTAAACAAACTCCATAACTTCTCCATCTCCATCGACAACTCGTCCCTCTTCCCCTCCCCTCAGGTTAAGAGTCTGGGTGTCATCCTCGACATCCTCACCTCCCATATCAACTCCCTTCTGTTTGGTCTCTCCCACAAAACCCTCCATAAACTACAACTGGTTCAAAACTCAGCCGCCCGTATCATCACACACACCGCCTCCATCCACCACATCACACCCATCCTGCAACAGCTCCACTGGCTCCCCATCACAGACCGGATCAACTACAAAACACTTCTCCTCACCTTCAAATCCAAACACAACCTCACCCCTCCATATCTCTCTGACCTCCTCCATCCTGCCACACCCGTCCCCAACCTCAGATCCTCCTCCTGCATCCACCTCACTGTCCCCCCTGCTCGCCTCGTTACCATGGGGCTCTGGAACTCTCTCCCACCTGACCTCCGAACCCTGACTCACTCCCACATTTTAAATCCAAACTCAGAACTCATCTGTTTAAACTGGCTTACTCCATCTGACCACAACTCCACTGTCCATTCACTTTAAACTTTTTAAACTGTGTTTTATTTCCTGTTTGTTATTTAACCTCTGTTTGTTTTTAATGTTGTAAGGTGACTTTGAGTGTCAAGAAAGGCGCCTATAAATAAAATGCCTTATTATTATTATTATTAATCCATAAACAGAGTTTCCATAAAGGGGGCACCAGTGGACTAACGGTCTAGCACGCTCCATGTACAGAGGCTATAGTCCTTTATTTTATTTAATTAATTAATTTCTATTTTGTTTTATTGTATTTATTGTATTTATGTAATTAGTTCTTTTTATTTATGCATTTTTTATTTATTAAATAATTATTTTTTTTCTGACAGTTTTTATGTGTCTAAGGTTTTTTTTAAAGTTTGTTGTTTTTCATTATGATTCTTTTATTGTATTTTATTTATTTAATTATTTCTATTTATTTTATTTTATTTATCAATTTTATTATTTCTATTTATTAATTAGTTTTTTGACAGTTTTTCACGTGTTTTATTTTTATTCTGTTTTTGTATTTTATTTATTTATTTTTTATTTATTAAAAACATTAGTCCTATTTATTCTATTTTTTTCTTACAGTTTTTATGTGTCTAAGATTTTTTTTAAGTTTGTTGTATTTTATTAGGATTCTTTTATTGTATTTTATTTATTTAATTATTTGTATTATTTTATTTTATTTATCAATTTTATTATTTCTATTTATTAATTATTTTTCGGACAGTTTTTCATGTTTTATTTTGATTCTTTGATTGTATTTTATTCATTTATTTTACAGTGTTTTATGTTCTGCATGTTTTAACTTATTTTACCTCACTGTGCAGCAATTTCAGTAAACTTCAATGTTTTTTAAATGTGCTCTATAAATAAAGTGGATTGGATAGTCCTTGTTGCAGATAATAATAATAATAATACTGCATTTTATTTAAAGGCGCCTTTCTTTGCACTCAAGGTCACCGTACAGGGCAGAGTTTAAAAAACAATATCAAAATTAAGCTGATAAAATCAACAAGGCCTGATACAGTGTAATTAATAAATACAAATAAAATGAACAGGATCAGATACAGTGCAGTGAAGAGGTGTAATCAGAGTGAATATGACAGTTTAAAAAGATGTGTCTTGAGAAAATGGAAAGAGAGTGGATGTTACAGATGTCTGGTGGGAGAGAGTTCCAGAGGCGGGGGGGCAGACCGGTTGAAGGCTCTGGACCTCATGGTGGTTAAACGGGCGGGTGGTGTAGGAGGAGCGAGGTTATGGAGGGCCTTAAAGGTGAGGAGCAGTCTTGACTGGTAACCAGTGAAGCTGCTCAACGATGGGAAGGATGTGATTGATGGACGGAGTTCGGGTGATGATACGAGCAGCAGAGTTCTGGACCAGTTGGAGTTTATGGATGGATTTGAGAGGGAGGGAATTACAGGGGTTCAGGGTGTGAACGAGTATGGCGGTGCTGTTGGGTGTGAGGGACGGGCAGAGGCGGTAGCTGGTTCGACTCCTGGCTTTGACCATTTGTCTTCCCTCTCTCTGCTCCCCATGTGTCCTGTCTCTCCTCAGCTGTCCTCTCAAAGAAAGTAGAAAAATGCTCCAAAACACAACTTCAAATAAAAAGAAATAACAAGAATTTCCATCAGGATGAAGTTCTGCCTCGTCTCTTTTTGTATAATATTAATTTTTAAAAACCTACTGTAGCTCTGAAGGTCAAGTGCACAAACATATCATGACATGCTAAAGTATTTTATGCAGAGTGGGTCATGAAATAAAAAACATTTAGCATAGTTTCCATGATTTCATTCCCCCTTTAAAATGCATCCTTTATTCTGAAACATCTCAGCGTTCCATGAAATGTTTTTAGACTCTGCGGCGGCCATGACACGTTGGTGCAGTTCCTTTCAAGGCCGCCAATAAAGATGCTTCAGAATCTGATGTTTTCCAAGTCAAGGACGACTCTTTCATTCTGATTTTGAAAAGCTTTAACCGAAAAGAGTGTTTGGAAAATGAGACAGAAGAATGCTAGAAACGGTAAATGCACCATCAGAATACCTGCAGAGGAATCTAAGCTCATTGATTTGTTACTAAAATCAAATTCCCAAACATTTCACATTCTGTCAGGAAGACACGAAGCGCTCCTCTCTCTACTCTGAGTCTGACTCCCTGATATTAAAACATCATTTACTAAAGAAGTAAACAAACTTTTAGATTCTTTGATACCAAGTCTGAAGGGTCTGCACAGGAGCCTAAAAGCCTCAGATGGTAAGACGTGCTCAAAGGTGTGTGTGTGTGTGTGTGAAGGTGTGTGTGTGTGCGTGTGAAGGTGTGTGTGTCTCCCTGCTGACTATTAAAAGTGGAACAGCAGCTGGTTGGAGCTTCTGTTTCAGTCTGTCAGCACGGTTATTAGACAACACCGGATGACTAACACACTGCTGGGCTGTTTACTGACACAGGGGAATACAAAGAAGACACACACACACACACACACACATGCACACACACACACTGTCTTGTATCTGGACACTTGTTACAGGAACAAAGTTTAGAAACTTCCCTAATCCTCGATCTGTGAAGTGTTCCTAACTCTAAAGGTTCTTTTTAAACGTCACAGTGTGATCCTCTCAAACTCTCCACTTTGGTTTCTCCTTCTCCTCTCTGAATAATTCCTCTCATAACACAAACCCTCGTGTTTTTCTTCTCGCAGCAGCAGCATCAATATTCCTTCTCCATCATATTACCCGTCGGGATAATGGGGGAAGCTGCTCGTTGTTAAGACCGGCTACCTGCAGGGCTCAGCGGGGGGGGGGGGGGCTGCATGCTAATCTGAGAGGAGAAGGAGAGAGAGCTGATTCATGTGCTGAAAAACACGACGGACGAACCACTGAAATAATCATGTGGAGGGGTTCGTAGTGTTTTCATTGTCACACAGTGGCCGTCTTCCTCTGAAGCACGCCAATGTGACGTGACTAATGAATAATGAAGACTGATCCGTGGAGACACAGAGGTCCATATGTCAGAGGA
>NW_023260070.1:0-7752 GCF_009762535.1 Notolabrus celidotus
AGCAGAAAGTTGGCTTGTAGTCAAATGTGTAATCATGTAAATGCGGGTGTCATGCAGCTTTGTGCTGTTTGATGTTTAAATTGAAGTCTTAAGTTTTCATCTTTTCAGCATATGTTTCTTTTCCCCTCAGACTGACATGAAAACCTGAATATGGAGGCTTTTGAACATCACACATTCAGGGCCGTCGTGTCAACACGCAGGCCGCCATGTGTCTGCGGTCTCCTGCTGATGGACTTCATGCCTCTGCTGCAGACGTGGAGAGAAAGGTGTGATGAAACATACGTGCAAACACACACACACACACACACACACACACACACACTGACATGTCTGCGTCTGAGGGAAGCTGAGTGGTGGACTGCATGATGATGTGATGGATCCTGTTATAATCTATACCCTGAAGGCTGGAGGAGGCGTGTAAACAGACGCCTGATGGACAGCAGAGTGGACGAACACAATGAACACTAACCCTTTCTACCTCTTATATAATTTAAATTCATATATCAGGTCATTTTTAATTTACTGTGCATGTATTTTTAAATGTGAAACATGTAAGGGTTGTAATAAGATATGGAGCTAAGAAGCATACATCATTTATCAATCATATATATCCTCTAAAATATAGATCCTCAGAATTAAGCCCTTTATTATACTTCTTGATCATTTTATTATCACTGTTCAATTATTAATTTGCCCCTCACCACGTTGGAGAACCAAGCAGCGGCCATCTATTGATGGAACAGTGAATTCCCACGGCATGAAAGAGCGAGAAGACACACACTCCTATCTGTCACTCAAACAAGCCACATCTTTTATTTTGAAAATGTTAAAGCCTTTATTTGATTGAAAATTGAATTTAAATATCAAAGGAAACAAAATGTATCTAAAAGGACCAAAACTATTTTTATTCCAGGCTGTAAAAGTTCTTAATTCTGATATTCTCACATTTTAATACAGGGATAATTGGGGGTTGCTCACTTTTGGAGCCAGCATCTAGTGGTGGTTTGAGGTACAACAAGTTTGGGCATTTCTGTGTTGGATTTATTTTTGTCCCCAGTAGGTTGCTGCTTGGTAATTCCATTTCAGTCAGACAACTCAAGTTTACTTAAGATAAGTTTACTGCAGCATACAGTATTGTGTTTGGCGTGTGGGCTCTGAACCTCATTACTCCTCATAGATTATTTAAATGCAGACATTAAGAGTTCAGTCAGAAAACTCATGTTTAAATTGTTTATTGTAGCAGCAAATACATATTCATGTTTGGCGCCCAGGCTCCGGCCTCATCACTCCCTGCAGATAAGTTTACATGCAGACTTTGAGGAGTGATGAGCCTGCAGGTGGAAGCAGGGGAGGCGGCGGGGAAGAAGAAAATATCAGCAATGGCATGCAGCAGCAGCAGAGGCGCTGACAGGCAGAGGGAGAGATGGGAGATTTTTCCCCAGTTTAAATAGACCGCCAATTTGAGAGGCAGAGAGCAGGATTGGATGATGGATATGAGAGTGGGACATGTGACGTGTATGGCATTGCAGCTCGAGTTGTCTGCCTGAACTAGCTCACAGGCGTCGCTCCATTAATGAGAGGGGACTAACCCCCCTCGGAGCCCACAGGTGGATGCCGGTGAGGAGGTGGGTACGAAGTTTGCACGCAGCACTGAGCAGGACAGCAGGAGCACTGACAAAGCAGAGGCAGAGACAGGGAGACCTGCAGCTTAAATAGACTGTCACATGAGAGGATGTTGAGATCAGCTGATAGGGAGGATGATGACGTGTCAGTATGAATGAGTGCAGCTCGAGTTGTCTGCCTGAGCTAGCTTGCAGGCGGCGCTCCATTTGTGAGATATGTTTCAAAGGTACACGCCCACCACGCGTCAATCTGAACAGTGAAGATCAACCTGGACAGGAAGTCAGGCGTGAGGATGGCATGCAACATCCTCTTAATTTCAAAATAAAACCCGCCGACTACAACAGGACTTTAAGATGATAACTGTGTCAGAAGGGAACAGGACAAAAAAGTAGAGTACAGTTATTAATATTAAACTAAACTTTATAGTTCTGCAGCATACTCAGTGATGATAGAAGTAACAGAATACTATCTAAATGATTCAACCACAGAAAGGCTCTGTGACCTGTTGTTTGAATGTTCTCTCTATACTGGACTCAGTTGATCCTGTCTGCTCTGAGCTGCACTACGATCCAAACACGTGTCCTGTGGAGCAAGGCACGTGAGAAAACCCATCCATATCACCTGTGTTCACATCACGTCCCTCCTCAATCCAAGGTAAGTCCCATAGATTTTTTTCTACCGTAGCATTGACACCATTAATCTGAGAGTAGCTGATAGTTTACCTGTCTTCATCTGTCTGCATAAAAATGGTGTTAAAGCACAAGCATTACAACTTTAGATTAGCTCTGCTCCTCATTACTGCTTATGTGTGTTTATTTCTTTCCTAACCCTTAACCAAACCCAGCTCGGCCCTCGAGTACGCATGAATTAAATCCTTTATTTGATTGGTAGATTGGAGTCATTGATAATAGATGTAGAAATAGGGAATAAAAGCGTCCATGCATGAGGGTGTAAACATGTTTAATTCTGCTGTAAAGTCATTTTAAAATGGGACTCTATTGGGAATTGTTCAGTTTTGGAGTGAGCCTCTAGTGGCTGTTATTGGAACTGCAGTTTTTGGGACTTCCATGCTGGTTTCGTTGCCTGTGTCACTCAGTTTGCAGCTCAGTGCAGAGACTTAATGTAGTCGATCTGGTTATTAAAGGTTCTTCTGACGTTTAAATCAAGTTAAATTAAATTTCAGCAGTGGGAAAGAGCCACCTGTCATGTCAGCCTGTGTATAAATAATATCTCCTTCCTGTGTGTCAGACTGACAGCTGTGTTTCCTCCAGCTGCAGCAGCAGGTGGTTTGACTGCAGAAGGTCAAAGCTTCACGTCTGCACCGTTGATTAACACACAGCTCGCCGTGTGTGTGTTCACATAATGAGACCCACAGGCTTCACCTTTTGAATCTCCCTTCGCCCCCCTGCTGCAGCGAGCTCACACAGACAGATCCACACCTTCACACACGCATGCTGCAGGAACAGACACCTCTGTGTTTATAAACAGGTCAAAGCTAACTGTGAGACCGTTTGGACCGCTGGTTCTTAACTGATAACCTGCATCCAGGCTTCAGTCCTGGTTAGCTGCAGATTAATGAGCCTGAGGTTTGATGGTTTCTCTCAGTCGTCTGAGATTCTTAGAAAGCTAAATGTGATGGACCCCAGAAACTAATATAAATAAAGCAGAGCTAAGTTATATTTTACAGCCATTATAAGACTTTTACTTTCTACTGAACAAGGCTTTAAGCTTCTTTTCTTTACATAGAATATTCTAGTCCCATTACTTATTAGTATTACATTGTACAAGTGACTATATGATACCCTGCAGAGTTTCAAGGTAGTTAATGTGGACCCAAATATGGAGCAACCAAGCAGAAACCCAGGGATAGAAAAAAGGCCAAAGCCTGCAGTTCCAAAAGTGTCCACTTGGGACTGGTTTGAACCATATCCTGTTTAATAAATGGACGTAGTCTCCATGACGTCATCCATCTGTTCCTGAAGCTGATCGGCGGTGGCGGCCATATTGGAAACACTGAACTCAACCTAACGTCTGTGGAGATAGTGTGAGGTAAAGAGGCGGGGCTTTAGCCTCCTCGTTAACAGCCTGTCAATCAAATCAGCCATGCCCTTATTTGGGCAAAACTCATAACTTTAATATTTTTTAAACCGAGTTATGGAAAAACTCCCCCCCGTACAGTGTGTGCTCATAGAGAAATAAGCTGACTGAACTCATGTTCTGAACCAGGCTGTAAACATGTTTATTTCTGCTGTAAAGATCGTCTTCTTTGAATGGGTGTGTATGTGGTTTCTGGTGTTTCTGGAGCCAGCCTCTAGTGGACGCTCGAGGAACTGCAGTTTTGAGAACTTCCGCATGGCGTCCATTTCTTGCAACCAGGCAGCAAACTCTGGTGTTAAAATAAAAGCCAATGCAAAGGTTCAAAAACTGCAGTTCCAGCAAATGTCCACTAGAGGCTGGTTCCAAAATCCTGTTAATCAAGTCAGCCACGCCCTTATTTGGGCAAAACTCAGTAAGTTTAATATCTTTCCAGCGAGGTACGGATCAATTCAATCCCCACTTCCACATTGGCTTCATATTAACACCTTGATAACTGAAGGTTAGTTGAAGTCAGCATGTACGATGTAGCGACCGCCATCTTTGAGCTTCATCACGCCTCTGCAGAAACCAGTGGGTGGCGTCACAGAGTGCGTCCATGTTTTATAAAGTCTATGGTTTATGCACACTTCCTCCTGCAGCATGAAGTGTTTAAATTAACCATGCTCATGTGGTGTGAGGTTTTTATCCTCCTCTTGGACACAGATTTGTGAATATTTACTGCACACAGAGCTGGGCACATGTCCAATTCATTATTAGTGAATTATCAACATTTTATGGAAACCTTTAACTTTTCTAGAAGTTATCACGTTGTCTAGATTCACCCTGAGAATATAATTTCATCATATAATCCATAAACTGATCATAAAGAGAGGTAAGACTCCAACAGACCACATCCTGCTCTCTGTAAAGGACGAAGCAGGGAGCATAATGTGTGTGTGTGTGTGTGTGTGTGTGTGTGTGTGTGTGTGTGTGTGTGTGTGTGTGTGTGTGTGTGTGTGTGTGTGTGTGTGTGTGTGTGTGTGTGTGTGTGTGTGTGTGTGTGTTTGTTTGTGTCAGCAGCTAGTAATCGTCTCTGCACAGAGCTCACAGACCTGTCCTGGGGGATTCTGGGTATTTTCACGTGTCAATTCACATTAAGTTCAACATGAGAGGCTCCAACACAAACACACACACACACACACACACACACACACACACACTCTGCCCACACCATCCTTTTCTTCAGCCTCACACACACATGCTTGTTTCCTTCTGTCTTTGAGTGTGAGTGTGTGTTTGTGTGTGTTTGTGTGTTTCTCTCTGCAAGTGTATTAATCATCCAGGTGTGGATTCAGCACTCTGTCAGAAAGCTAAGGCCAGGGACACACACACACACCTGCACACACACACCTGCACACACACACACAGAGAGAGTGAAGCTTAAGCTCCTGACTGTGTCCACGTCTGTCTCAGCCAGCTGTCAATCATCCAGAGGCTTTAATAACTCAGTGGCCGCCCACACACTCAGTCACTGATTAATGATGACGGCGTGAACACGCTGAATCAGAACTAATGTGGGAGCATCAGAAACACTGTTTACTCTGTGATGAGGAGAAGAAACTGAGAACAGAGGAACAGGAAAGAGAACTCAAAGAGGACTTCCTGTTGTTGGTGAAATAATGACTCCATCATAACTGACTGAACCATAACTTTCAGGAGAACAGAATCTAATAGAGAGGAAGCCTGTGTTTATTCCAGGTAGAGCTGGGCGATGTTGAAATGATGTTATCAGGATAAATATTAAATCATTATTTCATTTAAAGGTAAAGTCAGCTTTTTGCTCCTGAGTGAAAGTTGAAGACAGTTTGATATCTTTCATGTGGATTTAGTTTCTGATGAGCTTCTTGAATCCATCATTTCTGACTCTGCTAACAGGAAGCAGCTCTTTTGTGTAAAATGAGATTTTTGTGGTTTTGGTTTGTAGATTCTTATTTTTCATTTTTAAGCCCCGCCTACTTCTCACCCCGCAACATGATTGGCTGTTCAATGCAGTCTTCTTCTGACTAATGTTTGGTGGCAACCAAGCTGCAACCTCCGGTCTCAAAATATGAGTCCAATGAGGAAGTGCTAAAAACTGCAGTTCCTTGAGCGTCCACTAGAGGCTGGCTGCAGAAACACAGGAAAACACATACACACCCATTCACAGAGACGATCTTTACAGCAGTAATAAACATGTTTACAGTCTGGTTCAAAGAACCGTTCAGGTCTGAGGAGCTCATTTCTCGATCGGGGTGAATTTGTTATAACTTGCTGTTTTTGAAGATATTAAACTTAGGAGTTTTGCCCAAATAAGGGCGTGGCTGTTGCCGAGGAGGCTCAAATCCCCGCCTCTTTACCTCACACGACCTCGACCAACGTTAGGTTGAGTTCAACATTTCCAATATGGCCGCCGCTGACCATTGTTTGGGTTGGACTCACATTTGGTGCCACCCTCCAGTGGCCATTTGGGGAACTACACTTTTTTGGGACTTCTTTTTGTAGCACTGATAGTTGCAGGTCTTTATCAGAACATTGAAGGAATCATTCTCAAACCCATGAAGCAACTCATTATGCACATATGCTAGAGCCTTTATCATTATTATCTGAGGTCCTGATGAATTGAATTTTTGATGCGTTGCATAGGAATGGTAGAAAGAGTTAAAGCTGAAAAACAAATAATGAAAGTTAACATTTCAGACTCCTGGTTTGCTCCATGTCTGTTCTTAAAGACTGAACGTATTGATCCCTTAACAATGAGAGTCTGCATCAGATGCTACGTATGGAGTCAGAGCTCAGCAGACTCCAAGCAGACGTGGTTCAGACCCTGAAATAGCAAAACTCTGACACTGAATCTCATTAGGTTTTTCCAGCTGTAACATCACCCGAGGAGTTCAGGGTAACTTCTCTGAATAATGAAATTTCATCATGTCAGGAAGTCGCTGAAGCAGCGAGTGAGTGAGAGCGGCTTCATGCTTCAGCTGTGTTTCAATAACAGCAGAAGAAGAAAAAACTCACCCACAGCCGAGACAATCTCTGCTTCCTCCCACAATCTACACAAAGCTCCTTTACTCCTCCTTTACTCCTCCTTTACTCCTCCTTTACTCCTCCTTTCTTCCTCCTCTAATCTACACAAAGTTCAAAACTGACTCCTCTCAAGAACTCTCCTCCTTTACTCCTCTCCTCCTCCTTTTCTCCTCCTTTCTTCCTCCCACAATCTACACAAAGGTCAAAACTGACTCCTCTCAACACTCTCCTCCTTTACTCCTCCTTTACTCCTCCTTTACTCCTCTCCTCCTCCTTTACTCCTCCTTTACTCCTCCTTTACTCCTCCTTTACTCCTCTCCTCCTCCTTTCCTCCTCCTTTACTCCTCTAATCTACACAAAGTTCAAAACTGACTCCTCTCAAGAACTCTCCTCCTTTACTCCTCCTTTACTCCTCTCCTCATCCTCTCCTCCTCCTTTCCTCCTCCTTTCTTCCTCCCTGAATCTATACAAGGTTCAAAACTGATTCCTCTCAACACTCTCCTCCTTTCCTCCTCTACTCCTCCTTTCCTCCTCCTTTCTTCCTCCTCTAATCTACACAAAGTTCAAAACTGACTCCTCTCAAGAACTCTCCTCCTTTACTCCTCCTTTACTCCTCTCCTCATCCTCTCCTCCTCCTTTCCTCCTCCTTTCTTCCTCCCTGAATCTATACAAGGTTCAAAACTGATTCCTCTCAACACTCTCCTCCTTTCCTCCTCTACTCCTCCTTTCCTCCTCCTTTCTTCCTCCTCTAATCTACACAAAGTTCAAAACTGACTCCTCTCAACACTCTCCTCCTTTCCTCCTCCTTTCCTCCTCCTCTCCTCCTCCTTTCCTCCTCCTTTCCTCCTTTCCTCCTCCTTTCCTCCTTTCCTCCTCCTTTCTTCCTGTTTCAGTAAGACTGACGAAGGATGGCTCATTGATAAAGAAAGGGAGAGATCGATAAGAGGAGGAGAGAGGATGAAACTAGGCCACCCATCCGTTCAGGCTCGA
>NW_023260070.1:8252-24100 GCF_009762535.1 Notolabrus celidotus
CCAAACACACCACACACACACACACACACACACACACACACACACACACACACACACACACACACACACACACACAAACACCCACATTATGCTCCCTGCTTCGTCCTTTACAGAGAGCAGGATGTGGTCTGTTTGAGTCTTACCTCTCTTTATGATCAGTTTATTGATTATATGATGAAATTATATTCTCAGGGTGAATCTAGACAACGTGATAACTTCTAGAAAAGTTAAAGGTTTCCATAAAATGCTGATAATTCACTAATATTGAATTGGACGTGTGCCCAGCTCTGTGTGCAGTAAATATTCACATATCCGTGTCCATGAGGAGGATAAAAACCTCACATCACATGAGCATGGTTAATTTAAACACTTCATGCTGCAGGAGGAAGTGTGCATAAACCATAGACTTTATAAAACATGGACGCACTCTGTGACGCCACCCACTGGTTTCTGCAGAGGCGTGATGAAGCTCAAAGATGGCGGTCGCTACATCGTACATGCTGACTTCAACTAACCTTCAGTTATCAAGGTGTTAATATGAAGCCAATGTGGAAGTGGGGATTGAATTGATCCGTACCTCGCTGGAAAGATATTAAACTTACTGAGTTTTGCCCAAATAAGGGCGTGGCTGACTTGATTAACAGGATTTTGGAACCAGCCTCTAGTGGACATTTGCTGGAACTGCAGTTTTTGCAGCTTTGCATTGGCTTTTATTTTAACACCAGAGTTTGCTGCCTGGTTGCAAGAAATGGACGCCATGCGGAAGTTCTCAACACTGCAGTTCCTCGAGCGTCCACTAGAGGCTGGCTCCAGAAACACCAGAAACCACATACACACCCATTCAAAGAAGATGATCTTTACAGCAGAAATAAACATGTTTACAGCCTGGTTCAAAACATGAGTTTAGTCAGCTTATTTCTCTATGAGCACACACCGTACGGGGGGGGAGTTTTTCCATAACTTGGTTTAAAAAATATTAAAGTTATGAGTTTTGCCCAAATAAGGGCGTGGCTGATTTGATTGACAGGCTGTTAACGAGGAGGCTAAAGCCCCGCCTCTTTACCTCACACTATCTCCACAGACGTTAGGTTGAGTTCAGCGTTTCCAATATGGCCGCCACTGCCGATCGGCTTCAGGAACAGATGGATGACGTCATGGAGACTTCGTCCATTTATGATACAGGATATGGTTCAAACCAGTCCCAAGTGGACACTTTTGGAACTGCAGGCTTTGGCATTTTTCTATCCCTGGGTTTCTGCTTGGTTGCTTCACATTTGGGTCCACATTAACTACCTTGAAACTCTGCAGGGTATCATATAGTCACTTGTACAATGTAATACTAATAAGTAATGGGACTAGAATATTCTATGTAAATAAAAGAAGCTTAAAGCCTTGTTCAGTAGAAAGTAAAAGTCTTATAATGGCTGTAAAATATAACTTAGCTCTGCTTTATTTATATTAGTTTCTGGGGTCCATCACATTTAGCTTTCTAAGAATCTCAGACGACTGAGAAAAACCATCAAACCTCAGGTTCATTAATCTGCAGCTAACCAGGACTGAAGACTGGATGCAGGTTATCAGTTAAGAACCAGCGGTCCAAACGGTCTCACAGTTAGCTTTGACCTGTTTATAAACACAGAGGTGTCTGTTCCTGCAGCATGCGTGTGTGAAGGTGTGGATCTGTCTGTGTGAGCTCGCTGCAGCAGGGGGGCGATGGGAGATTCAAAAGGTGAAGCCTGTGGGTCTCATTATGTGAACACACACACGGCGAGCTGTGTGTTAATCAACGGTGCAGACGTGAAGCTTTGACCTTCTGCAGTCAAACCACCTGCTGCTGCAGCTGGAGGAAACACAGCTGTCAGTCTGACACACAGGAAGGAGATATTATTTATACACAGGCTGACATGACAGGTGGCTCTTTCCCACTGCTGAAATGTAATTTAACTTGATTTAAACGTCAGAAGAACCTTTAATAACCAGATCGACTACATTAAGTCTCTGCACTGAGCTGCAAACTGAGTGACACAGGCAATAAAACCAGCATGGAAGTCCCACAAACTGCAGTTCCAATAACAGCCACTAGAGGCTCACTCCAAAACTGAACAATTCCCAATAGAGTCCCATTTTAAAATGACTTTACAGCAGAATTAAACATGTTTACACCCTCATGCATGGACGCTTTTATTCCCTATTTCTACATCTATTATCAATGACTCCAATCTACCAATCAAATAAAGGATTTAATTCATGCGTACTCGAGGGCCGAGCCGGGTTTGGTTAAGGGTTAGGAAAGAAATAAACACACATAAGCAGTAATGAGGAGCAGAGCTAATCTAAAGTTATCATATTTGTGCTTTAACACCATTTTTATGCAGACAGATGAAGACAGGTAAACTATCAGCTACTCTCAGATTAATGGTGTCAGTGCAACGGTAGAAAAAAATCTATGGGACTTACCTTGGATTGAGGAGGGACGTGATGTGAACACAGGTGATATGGATGGGTTTTCTCACGTGCCTTGCTCCACAGGACACGTGTTTGGATCGTAGTGCAGCTCAGAGCAGACAGGATCAACTGAGTCCAGTATAGAGAGAACATTCAAACAACAGGTCACAGAGCCTTTCTGTGGTTGAATCATTTAGATAGTATTCTGTTACTTCTATCATCACTGAGTATGCTGCAGAACTATATTAATAACTGTACTCTACTTTTTTGTCCTGTTCCCTTCTGACACAGTTATCATCTTAAAGTCCTGTTGTAGTCGGCGGGTTTTATTTTGAAATTAAGAGGATGTTGCATGCCATCCTCACACCTGACTTCCTGTCCAGGTTGATCTTCTCTGTTCAGATTGACGAGTGGTGGGCGCGTACCTTTGAAACATATCTCACAAATGGAGCGCCGCCTGCAATTCCCAAATTCAGCAAATCTCAAGGTCAGCCTATTTTCACTTGCGCAATATTTCTAAAATTAGACACTTCCTATCTCAGAGCGACGCAGAAAAACTAGTCCATGCATTTGTTCCCTCCAGGTTAGATTACTGTAACTCCCTCTTATCAGGCTGCCCCAATAAGTCTCTAAAGACTCTTCAGCTAGTTCAAAACGCCGCAGCTCGAGTATTGACTAGAACTAGGAAGAGAGAGCACATCTCTCCAGTGTTAGCTTCTCTACACTGGCTCCCAATAAAATGTAGAATAGAATTTAAAATCCTTCTTTTAACCTACAAAGCCCTTAAAAATCAGACACCCTCGTATCTTAAAGAGCTCATAGTGCCCTATTACCCCTCTAGAACTCTACGCTCCCAACATGCAGGCTTGCTAGTTGTACCTAAAATCTCTAAAAGTAGTATGGGAGGTAGAACCTTCAGTTATCAGGCCCCTCTCCTTTGGAATCATCTACCAGTCAGGGTCCAGGAGGCAGACACCCTCTCCATTTTTAAGAGTAGGCTTCAAACTTTCCTTTTTGATAAAGCTTATAGTTAGAGCTGGATCAGGCTTGGACCAGCTTTTGTCATGCTGCTATAGGCCTAGACTGCCGGGGGAACTGGCACACTGACACACTGGGATCCTAGCTCACCTTCTTCCCCCCAACCCCCTCATCACTTACTTTAACTCTGCCTGTCCCATTAAAGTTACTAACCATAGACCTTTCTGGAGTCCCTGAGCTCCATTGTCTCGTAGATTCCTCTGAGCTGCCGTAGACGTCCTCCTGCTGTGGACGATCTGGACTCCAGCTGATACGGACGTGCTGGACTCCAGCGGCAACAGCTTCTACGACTCGTCTCATCACTATCACCTCTCTCTCTTACTCCCCTCTATCTGTCTTTCCAGACCCAACTCAGTCGAGGCATGATGTCTGTCTAACATGAGTCTGGTTCTGCTGGAGGTTTCTGCCTGTTAAAGGAAGTTTTTCCTCACCACTGTAACTAGCTAAATACTGCGATGTGCAATGCTCATGGTGGATTAAGGTGGGGTCAGACTGAGTCTTACCCTGTCTTGGTGTTGGGTCTCTGTTCATAATTTGACATAGAGTGGTCTAGACCTGCTCTGTTTGTAAAAGAGTCTTGAGATAACATTTGTTGTGATTTGGCGCTATACAAATAAAGATTGATTGATTGATTGATTGAAGCTAGCTCAGGCAGACAACTCGAGCTGCACTCATTCATACTGACACGTCATCATCCTCCCTATCAGCTGATCTCAACATCCTCTCATTTGACGGTCTATTTAAGCTGCAGGTCTCCCTGTCTCTGCCTCTGCTTTGTCAGTGCTCCTGCTGTCCTGCTCAGTGCTGCGTGCAAACTTCGTACCCACCTCCTCACCGGCATCCACCTGCAGGCTCCGAGGGGGGTTAGTCCTCTCTCATTAATGGAGCGACGCCTGCGAGCTAGTTCAGGCAGACAACTCGAGCTGCAATGCCGTACACGTCACATGTCCCACTCTCATAACCATCATCCAATCCCGCCCTCTGCCTCTCAAATTGGCGGTCTATTTAAACTGGGGAAAAATCTCCCATCTCTCCCTCTGCCTGTCAGCGCCTCTGCTGCTGCATGCCATTGCTGATATTTTCTTCTTCCCCGCCGCCTCCCCAGCTTCCACCTGCAGGCTCCGGGGGTGTTCAGTATGTTTTGCTCATCACTCCTCAAAGTCTGCATGTAAACTTATCTGCAGGGAGTGATGAGGCCGGAGCCTGGGCGCCAAACATGAATATGTGTTTGCTGCTACAATAAACAATTTAAACATGAGTTTTCTGACTGAACTCTTAATGTCTGCATTTAAATAATCTATGAGGAGTAATGAGGTTCAGAGCCCACACGCCAAACACAATACTGTAAGCTGCAGTAAACTTATCTTAAGTAAACGTGAGTTATCTGACTGAAATGGAATTACCAAGCAGCAACCCACTGGGGACAAAAATAAATCCAACACAGAAATGCCCAAACTTGGGGCGCTGGTGGCTTAGCGGTCTAAGCGCCCCACATACAGAGGCTACAGTCCTCGTCGCAGGGGTCGCTGGTTCGATTCCCGACCGGTCGACCATTTCCTGCATGTCTTCCCCTGCTCTCTGCTCCCCACATTTCCTGTCTCTCTTCAGCTGTCCTATATAATAAAGGCAAGAAGCCCAAAAAATATAACTTAAAAAAAAAAGAAAAGAAATGCCCAAACTTGTAGTACCTCAAACCACCACTAGAGGCTGGCTCCAAAAGTGAGCAACCCCCAATTATCCCTGTATTAAAATGTGAGAATTGTCAGAATTAAGAACTTTTATAGTCTGGAATAAAAATTGTTTTGGTCCTTTTAGATAAATTGTGTTTCCTTTGATATTTGAACTTCAATTTTCAATCAAATAAAGGCTTTAACATTTTCAAAATAAAAGATGTGGCTTGTTTGAGTGACAGATAGGAGTGTGTGTCTTCTCGCTGTCTTTCATGCCGTGGGAATTCACTGTTCCATCAATAGATGGCCGCTGCTTGGTTCTCCAACGTGGTGAGGGGCAAATTAATAATTGAACAGTGATAATAAAATGATCAAGAAGTATAATAAAGGGCTTAATTCTGAGGATCTATATTTTAGAGGATATATATGATCGATAAATGATGTATGCTTCTTAGCTCCATATCTTATTACAACCCTTACATGTTTCACATTTAAAAATACATGCACAGTAAATTAAAAATGACCTGATATATGAATTTAAATTATATAAGAGGTAGAAAGTGATAAATGATTGATCTTTCTCTGAATCAAGGCGGCAGCTCTACAGACCTGTGTTCATTGTGTTCGTCCACTCTGCTGTCCATCAGGCGTCTGTTTACACGCCTCCTCCAGGCTTCAGGGTATAGATTATAACAGGATCCATCACATCATCATGCAGTCCACCGCTCATCTTCCCTCAGACGCAGACATGTCAGTGTGTGTGTGTGTGTGTGTGTTTGCACGTATGTTTCATCACACCTTTCTCTCCACGTCTGCAGCAGAGGCATGAAGTCCATCAGCAGGAGACCGCAGACACATGGCGGCCTGCGTGTTGACACGACGGCCCTGAATGTGTGATGTTCAAAAGCCTCCATATTCAGGTTTTCATGTCAGTCTGAGGGGAAAAGAAACATATGCTGAAAAGATGAAAACTTAAGACTTCAATTTAAACATCAAACAGCACAAAGCTGCATGACACCCGCATTTACATGATTACACATTTGACTACAAGCCAACTTTCTGCTCTCCATTTGATTTCTCTTCACGTTTTCAGACGTGTAACCAGAATAAAAATGTTCCCGTCAGAGTGAGAACATCCAGAGGAGACACTTTAATCCGCCAAAGATCTTAATGCTGACAGATTGAAGTAAATACTGCAGGATCAACATTCCCTGTCACAGTTTCTCCAGTAAACGCTCTCAATCCATGAGGAACTTAAAATCATGTTTGGTTTCTGAGATACAAACTGTGTCGTGGATGGTAACCAGACTTTGCATCAAGTTTTGAGCTCAGCAGCTTGTTCCAATATCCAGTTTATGTAGCTTCAAGTTGACCTAATAACCATTTGTAGCAGCTGGCTAAACTTACTGTACTCACCTCTGATTGAGGTCCAACTGGGCCAAGCTTTGAGTCCAGATCAGCATGTAAACAGGCTTGGCTCGCCCCTCCTTTTACCCCTGACCAAACATTACAATCTCAGCCCGTTGTGTTCAGAGTTGAGTTTAAGACAACGATCATGCTTTTCTTTAATCTCAGATTATCAATCCTTCCAGCAGTCTAAAGAAATGGATCCAGACACCCCTCTCCAGAGCAACGTTTCCAGCTCATCCTTGGGATCCTGATCAGTACAAGGCTAGATGGGATATGAAATCCCTCCACCCAGCTCTGGGTCTACCCTGAGGCCTCCTGGAACACCTCTAAAGGGAGGCGTCCAGGAGGTGTCCTTATCAAAAGCCCGAACCACCTCAGCTGATTCCTTTCGATGCAAAGGAGCAAACAAGACCCCGAGATACTTAAACTCCTTACTCAGGGCAAAGACTTGCTCCTCTCCCAGAGAGAGCAATCCACCGTTCTCCAGCAGAGAACCATGGCCTCAGACTCAGAGGATTGTCTTCGATTCAGAGTCCAGTTTAAAACTGTATAACTGCAGCAGGACTCTGAGGTCCTCTATTCAGGGTTTGCAGGTTCTTCCTTAGACCAGACTCGAAACTAAAGGAGACTGTGGTTGCTTTAGGTTGATGCTCCTGGACTTTGGAGCTTCCTACATCTGAAACTGAGAGCTGAGGACACATTAGATTTACCCCTTTTCCACTGAGGCAGTTTCAGGACCGGTTCGGAGCCGGCGCTTAATTGAGAACTGTTTTTTCGGGTTTGACTGCAAGTGAACCGGCACCCGGTTCATGCTGGTCCAAAAGAGGTATCTGAGACCTTTCTGTTAGACTCCCCTTAGTTTGATCCGTCTATAATGTCACTGTCTGACACAATGGTGTTAAACGGCCGCCATGTGAACTTGTGACCTTTTATTTGGACCATATTTTGCATCCCAGCCCTCTCACCTGTGCTCCTCCTCCGCCCTGCAGCTCAGCACCCTCCACATGAAGGAACTTTAAAACCAAACTTTTAATTTATGTTGAAATTTTCCCTCATTGGCTTTATCTACCCGTTAGACATCTGAATGCAAACCTAACATGTAATTTAGATCCCCCTGAAGGCTCCTTATAAAACATGCTGCCTTGATTTCCTCAGCATGGGGACCAGCTTGTTGCTGTCTCTGAGGCTCGTATATTGATCTGAGAGATTGATATGTTAAGATGATCCAGCCATCTGTTCCTGCATATTTAAATCTAACCAGTTGAATCCTCTGCAGAGACGCTGAAGGAACATCAGTTAAACAGCCGGGCTGACTCTGGTCCCCTCTCAGAGCAAAAAACTCAATAATCCTTTAATGCATTTCAGCTATCACAGGACTGCTTTGAATCCCCACAGCAACGTTACAACCATGAGAGCCCAGAAATATGTTGCATGAAAGGAAAAGGCTCCAGTGAAATCAAAGTGCAATGGATCTGTGAGCTGAGAGGAGCTGCAGAGATGAACTCTTACCTGGTTGTGTGTACAGTAAAGTCCAGTGAGCATGGAGACTGTGAGAGGGGGACGTCACAACACGGGGAGGAAGTCTTAAAGATGGTCCAGCAAACAAGAAAAGCTGCACACAAAGCTTCGTCTAATCCGGCCCCACACTGCGACAAAAGCAAAGACTTGGTGTCAGGAGACGACTGCATGTGTCCCCGTTCTAACCAACTGTGACTGTTGACATGATATTTGGGCGAGGACATGGTGTTCTTACTCTCAGAGGCTGTTTCCCAGAGTTTAGGAACCAAATATGAAAGGTTAGCTTGAGGGAGAGACCGTCCTGTGGGTCCAGATATTCAGACAATGTGAACTTTAACGCTCCGAAAAACAGAGAGGCAGAACAAATCCCTCTGAGGCAACGAGAGCAGCCAAGAAGAACGCCACAGTGTGAGCCACGAAGACACCTGAGGGCGGATCAGCAGAGCTCTGTGTGGACACAGAGATAACAGGGTTAATATTAATGTGGACACGTGGAGCAGGTTGGCATCACTATACATCACCATACATCACTATACATCACTATACATCACCATACATCACTATACATCACTATACATCACCATACATCACTATACATCACTATACATATCTATACATCACTATACATCACTATACATATCTATACATCACTATACATCACTATACATATCTATACATCACTATACATCAATATACATCACTATACATCACTATACATCACTATACATCAATATACATCACTATACATCACTATACATCACTATACATATCTATACATCACTATACATCACTATACATCAATATACATCAATATACATCACTATACATCACTATACATATCTATACATCACTATACATCACTATACATCAATATACATCAATATACATCACTATACATCACTATACATCACTATACATCACTATACATCACTATACATATCTATAGGATTGATAGGTATGATCCCATGCAATGATACCATAGAATGCTATACAATACAATACCTTACAATACCATGCAATACAATATGGTGCAACACGATACAGTGCGATACTATGCAATGCGATACAGTGCAATATGATACACTGCAATAGGATATGATGCAATACGATACGATGTAATAAGAAAAGGTGCAATACGATACGGTGCAATACGATACCATGTGATAAGAAACGATGCAATACGATACGGTGCAATACGATACGGTGCAATACGATACGGTGCAATACGATACGGTGCAATTCCATGAGATAAGAAATGATGCAATTCGATACGGTGCAATACGATACGGTGCAATACGATACGGTGCAATACGATACGGTGCAATTCCATGAGATAAGAAACGATGCAATATGATACGGTGCAATATGATACGGTGCAATACGATACGGTGCAATACGATACAGTGCAATACGATACGGTGCAATACGATACGGTGCAATTCCATGAGATAAGAAACGATGCAATACGATACAGTGCAATACGATATGGTGCAATACGATACGATGCAATACGATACAGTGCAATACGATACAGTGCAATACGATACGATGCAATACGATACAGTGCAATACGATACGGTGCAATACGATATAGTGCAATACGATACAGTGCAATACGATACGATGCAATACGATATAGTGCAATACGATACAGTGCAATACGATACGATGCAATACGATACAGTGCAATACGATACAGTGCAATACCATTAGATAAGAATCGATGCAATACGATACAGTGCAATACGATACAGTGCAATACGATACGATGCAATACGATACAGTGCAATACGATACGGTGCAATACGATATAGTGCAATACGATACAGTGCAATACGATACGATGCAATACGATACAGTGCAATACGATACAGTGCAATATGATACGGTGCAATACGATACAGTGCAATACCATTAGATAAGAATCGATGCAATACGATACAGTGCAATACACTATGTTGCAATACGATACGATGCAATACGATACAGTGCAATACGATACGATGCAATACGATACAGTGCAATACGATACGGTGCAATACGATATAGTGCAATACGATACAGTGCAATACGATACGATGCAATACGATATAGTGCAATACGATACAGTGCAATACGATACGATGCAATACGATACAGTGCAATACGATACGGTGCAATACGATATAGTGCAATACGATACAGTGCAATACGATACGATGCAATACGATATAGTGCAATACGATACAGTGCAATACGATACGATGCAATACGATACAGTGCAATACGATACAGTGCAATACCATTAGATAAGAATCGATGCAATACGATATAGTGCAATACGATACAGTGCAATACGATACGATGCAATACGATACAGTGCAATACGATACAGTGCAATACCATTAGATAAGAATCGATGCAATACGATACGATGCAATACGATACAGTGCAATACGATACAGTGCAATACCATTAGATAAGAATCGATGCAATACGATACAGTGCAATACGATACAGTGCAATACGATACAGTGCAATACGATACGATGCAATACGATACAGTGCAATACGATACGGTGCAATACGATATAGTGCAATACGATACAGTGCAATACGATACGATGCAATACGATACAGTGCAATACGATACGGTGCAATACGATATAGTGCAATACGATACAGTGCAATACGATATAGTGCAATACGATACAGTGCAATACGATACGATGCAATACGATACAGTGCAATACGATACAGTGCAATACCATTAGATAAGAATCGATGCAATACGATACAGTGCAATACACTATGTTGCAATACGATGTGATAAGATGTGATAAGAAACACAATACCATACAATGCTATATGAAATGATGCTATATGATAAGATGCAATATGATGCATGTGATGCAATTCGATACGATGCAATACAATACGTTGCAATACGCTAAAATACAATATGATATGATTAGTTACGATGAAATTCAATACAACGTGTTGAAATGATACATTGTGATATGACTCGGTGAAATGATATATGATGCGATACAATTCAATTCGATACAATGCAAGATTGGACACAGCTCATACATTACCATACATTAATGCACAGTACAGTATGTATGGATACAATACACAACAGCATAATTCAACACAGGATACACACTATATGATATATGATATATGCACCTTATTGCATCAGTAGGGAAACAGACTTCACCACTGCACACATTCTAGGAGCACAGAAGCATTTATACATAAAAATATTAAATTATTTAAAAAAATAAAATCAGCAACATTCAGTATTTTAACAGAGTCACAAATAAAAGAGAAGACAACAGGTCCATGTAAATAAAGGTAGAGCTTGATTTTAAATGAGACCGTCTGTGAGTCTTCTTATGAATGATGATGATGATGGTCAGGGTGTTCCACTTTTCCTGCTTTAAAAACCATTTGATATAAATTACAGTGAGCTGGTGTTCAGCTGGCAGTCGTCCTCTCTGTGTGCAGCGGCGTAATAGATCCTCTGTCACGGCCGCCCGCAGGTCAGTTCCCCCCAACCTCCCATTCTTCTTCTCTTCCTCTCAGCAGGGGGTTTAATGTGGAGTCGAGTCTGGAGAAACCGCAGCAGCGGCAGCTTCCCTTTGATCCTCCTCTAAGTCGCCCGGATTGGACGATTTTCTGTATTTTATCACAATCTCAGTCTGCACGCGTCCTGCTGAGGGTGATGATGAACACACTGGAAAGTTGATCGCTGATGAGCCACACAGAGCCGATACCACGGGGAGCCTAACAATCACAGAACCCTCTAACTGCCACCATCCGAGGACTGATGATTGTGGGCCTAGCTGGAGGAGTCAAGATGTCAAATTATATCGAAAATACTTTTTTTTGGAGACTGTTATTTTTCTTACTCTGTGACTTCCATGGGTCCGTGCTCAATTCAACCATTTGGACCAACATAAAGAGAAAGGCAGAAGACTGAAGAGCCGAGGCTGTGGAGGTCTGTAACGAGACCTCATCTTTGGCTTCTTTTCAAACTGAAACTTTCTTTTAAGACTTTCATGAATGTTTCTTTTGTGTCATTGTTATCTGCTGCTCTTTGTATTTTATGGATTATTGGTGAAGCACTTTAAAACTTTAATAAATGAGACAAATAAACAAGGTGAGACATTCTGAGACGTTTCAAGAATCAGAGACGAACCTTTAATAATAAAGTGAAGAAGCATGAGTCTGAAACTCAACCAAGCTGCTAACCTCAAGGCTTAGGTGAGGAAGTAAACAAAACACCACCCATACAAACAAACAAACAAAAAACCTTAAAGAGGGGCCTTCCAAATCCTCCTGAAGCTGTATTTAGTCCCTGTAGGAGGTCTCAAAGACTTCATCACAGTTTCATCAGTCTGCTTCCCTCCAAAGATAGAGAACATAAAGTGAATGAATGCACTTTAGTCCATCACTGTTATGCATATGTTCTGAGTTGAGTGAATGGAGGTGACCAACCTGACCCACAGCAGTGTAGGCTCTGTGTTTAAGAAGGGGGTGTAGCCACCAATGGTGCCACCCATTGGTTTGTGGAAGAACTCAGTTGAAGTCCTGATTTTGGCCTCCGTGTCCGGTCCATCTCTGATCCATCTCAGCTCTGGATCTGATCGGTTTCTATTCTAGTCAATGTGTTAACTTCCTCTGGATCCGCTCCGTTGCGTTCCAGCTGCGTCTCTGATCCGGCAGGTTGGAGTCTTCCGGATCAGATACACAAGACTTTAATCTTTGACCATTACTAGAAACCTCAACGGAAACCTCAATGGCAGGCCTTTATACTCCTACGAGGACACAGACTGAAGCAGATTTAATTTCAGTTTCTATAAGTGTTCCACAAAGAGTCACAAACTGACCTGATAGACAAAAGTTTGCATGACACCAAGCATGCACAAATAAAAGCCCATAATTCAGGTCAAAAGAACGAACACACCAACTTTTAAGCATCATGTAAAACAGGGACACCAGCTGGTTCTAGAGTACCTGTGAATACAGAAACATCAAACTTTGTAAGAAGCAGGATGTATGAATGAAACTGGCTGCATGGAAGCAGAAATATTACGCCAATATTCCACCAGATCCATGTTTGATCCAGCTCCGTCTCTAGGTTTCTATTCTAGTCAATGTGTTAACTTCCACTGGATCCGCTCTGTTGCGTTCCGGCTGCGTTTCTGATCCAGCAGGTCGGAGTCCTCCGGATCAGATCCACAAGACTTCTATTTGTGCCGGATGCCGGAGCACGACGCATCAATCTCAACAGAGCAGATGGAGCGGGACAGGAAGTCAGGTTTCACCAAAACAAAATGAAAACATCCGGTTAATTTTCAGAATAAAAGACTCTGTGTTATCACCAGATCGTATTTCACTTAACTACAACAACAAACCAAAGTCATGATGAGCGGAGCCAGGCCTGGAGTCAACAGGTCAGAGGTTTTCAGAGGACCAGAAAGACAACATGGATGAGGAGAGGAGGAGGAGGAGAGAGGAGATGCTGACAGCTCAGCTCCACAATCAGACGCAAAACAAGAGCAAACTGCAGAATGTGCTGCTGTTTCTGAGCTGGAGTATCACACAGCAACTGGACCATGAGGAGGCAGATAGCAAGAGCAAATAAGTATAATCTCTGTTTGTTAGTGGATGAATTTTCCCCTCAGTGGTTAAAAGGTGCAGATATATTTTTCTAAATCCAGGAACAAAGTGTCAGACTTTTCTACAGAGGTTAAAAATGTAAATTATAGTTTTAAACTCACCAGCTGAGATAATTACACGTCTAAAATACTCCTCTCTAAAAACCACTCTTATGACTTCTTAAACATGAAGTTTTCTCCTGGTTTAAAAACTGCTACTCTTCTTCTTCTTCTTCTTCTTCTGTGGTGCTTGACCTTGGCTCTCCTCCCTCTTCTTGTTCTTCTTCCCTTTTTTCTCCTGCGATTATCTCTGGATCAACGTAATTACAGCTCATTCATCTTTTCTGCCAGAACTCAAGGACGACACACACACACACACACACACACACACACACACACACACACACACACACACACACACACACACACACAGACACACACACACACTCCACCCATTTCTCCTTGTTACAGAAAGTTAATTTGGGGAAATACTCCTTTAATTATGATTCATATCTGGGTCATTCATAACTATCACCACCTTCAAAGACTCTCTCTCTCTCCCTCTCTCTCTCTCTCTCTCCGTGTGTGTGTGTGTGTGTTTGTGTGTGTGTGTGTGTGTGTGTGTGTGTTTCTAGCGTTGAACTTTCATTACATGATCAGAACGTCCAGAAATGAAACACAAGACTTCAGCAGCCTCGGTGTGTTTTTATAAATGTAGTGTGTGTGAGTTTTAGGAAACGAGTGTGTGTCTCCTTTCACCTGCCGGACCATCCATCACGCCGCCGTGGTCACCCGAGCATCGACCGTCCCATCCATCATCTCCACGACGACGGAGAGAGTGACAGACAGGAGAGAGGAGAGGAGAGAGGAGAGAGGAGAGGAGGAGAGGGAAGGACAGTAATAAGGAGGTGAAGAGGACAGGAAAGGTGATGAGAGGTAGGAGGCAGATAGAAGTAGAAAGAAGGAAAGAGCTGACAGGAAGAAAGAGGAGAGGAAATGAAAAAAGGGAAGAGGTGAGTAGAAGGAGAGAAGTAAGAGAGACAGGAGATGATGGAGGAGAGGAGAAAGGAGGAATGGAGACATGAGAGAAGGAAAAAAGGTGTGCAGGGAAGGAGAGGAAAGGAGGAAGAAAGGAAGGCAGGGAGCCTGAGAAGGAAAGGAAGAGGAGGAGAGAAAGGAGAGAAAAAGAGAAAAGAAGGAAAGGAAGAGAGATAGAGATAGAAGAGGAGAGGAGGGAAGAGAGGTATAAAGGAGACATGTTTAAGGAAAGGAAAGAAAAGAAAGTTGAAGGAGACAAAAAGAGGAATGGATGTGAGGTGAAAGAAATAGGAGCCGTGGAAGGAGACGAGGAAGAATATAAGGAAATAGGAAAGGAAACATCAGAGGGGATGTGGAACGATGTCCTGGAGTCTGTTTCAAAGAGGAGCAGAATAATTCAGTTTAACTGAAGTCAAGGTGAGACACACACACACACACACACACACACACACACACACACACACACACACACACACACACACACACACACACACACACAGGGAGAGAGAGAGGGGAGAAAGCAAATCCATAGAGAGGAAGAATGAGAAGAAAAAGGAAAGAAAGAATGTCAAACAGGTGTGTGTTCATCAGAGAGGCTGTGTGTGTGTGTGTGTGTGTGTGTGTGTGTGTGTGTGTGTGTATGTGTGTGTGTCTGCAGACGTAAAAAAGAAACTTCATTCTTGACAAAGACGACAGGAATGAAGGAGAGGAAATGCAAGAGGAAAAGGGAGAAGGGAAGAAGAGGTGAGGAGGAGGAGGAGAGAAGAGAAAGGTAATAGAGAATGAGAAGAGAGGAGATGAGGAAGGAGGCATCACTAAGAAATGAGGGAAGGAGAAGAAAGGAAGTAAGGAATGAGAGGATGCAGGGAGCTTGAGGAGGAAAGGAATAAGAGAAAAGATGAGAAGAAGAAACGGATGGAGGGAGAGAGTCTAATATATTCTGCGTCAAATCTATCTATCAGGTGCAGGTCTGGTTTAGTGGTGAAGTGATGCGCACCGGAAACTGGTGAGCACAGAAATGGTGCTGCCATCTAGTGTTCAGGAGGGGTATTGCAAAGCGACGCAGGCGCTGCAGCACCTA
>NW_023260070.1:24600-44600 GCF_009762535.1 Notolabrus celidotus
TGAAGGGGGACGGATGTTTCCATGTTTAAAATTCAGCTGTAAAAATAAAGATGCATGATGGGAACGAGAGCCACGACATGACCAGGGTTATCGAGTAGACCGGTGTTACATCAAGTAAGGCCCAGACGAGATCTTTAGGGTGGCTCAGTGGACGTGGTCCAGACTCCAGCTGCTACAACTACTACTATCCGTCTCCCCACTATCATCTCTCTCTCTCTTCATCTCCCTCTATCCCTCTCTCCAACACGGTCTCAGCAGATGTGTGTCTAACATGAGTCTGGTCCTGCTGGAGGTTTCTGCCTGTTAAAGGAAGTTTGTCCTTGCCACTGTAACTTGCTAAATGCTGCAAAGTGCTCTGCTCATGGTGGATTAAGATGAGATCAGACTGAGTCCTGTCTGGAAGATGGGACTGGATCTGATCCGGTCCTGATATTGGGTCTTTGTTAATAAGAGATTCGGCAAGGGAGCAAAGTTAGAAATAAGTTTGTAGGAAGATGCAAGAAAAAGGACAGGAAGTCAGATTCAGGCCGGATGCTCTCCCTCTCTCTCCTCTCTCTCCTTAATGAAGGAAGAGAAGACATGTCTCATGACTTCTTCCTGTTTTAGAAGCAGTTCTGATGGAGGTTGTGAAATGAGACGTGATGTTTTTCAGTCTGTAAGTGAGATGAAATGAAGCTTCTCTTCCTGAGGTGATCATCCTCTGCTGTCGCTGTCCGTGGTGCTGAAACAGCCTGAGGATGCTCCTGTCCCAAACATGCTGCACACATCTCTCTCTTTACTCTTTTATCTGTCTTATCATCCATGCATACCTTTAACTTCTTCACTTAAACATCACAACTCCATGTCTATAAAGGGAATGTGACATTTTTATGACTTACAGGGTTCTGGAAAACTCAGCGTGCATCAAGCACCTTGAAGGAGCGTCACTGCAGCTTTAATTATTAAATGAGCTTCCATGTATTTAATGATGGTTTTAATTACAGGAACAAGATGAATATCTCAGCTGCTGGGAGATAAACATCCTTTCAGCAGCAGAGTGAGACGTCTTCCCTCAATAACCGCTCTCTGATCAGCAGTCAGCGTGAGAACGAAGAATGTGCCCGAAGATGATTTATGTAAAAGACTTTTTTCTTTTTACCAAACAAGAACAAATTTACAAAACTGAGAACGAGTGTGTGTTTGAAAGCTTTTTGTTTGGTGTGTGTGTGTGTGTGTGTGTGTGTGTGTGTGTGTGTGTGTGTGTGTGTGTGTGTGTGTGTGTGTGTGTGTGTTTTGTGGTCTGTGTTTCTGCCGCCAACTGTTTTGGAAATCCTCTCATGTTCCATCTATTTTCTTGAGAATGGAGATAAGCGCTGAGTTTGTCCGTGTGTGTGTGTGTGTGTGTGTGTGTGTGTGTGTGTGTGTGTGTGTGTGTGTGTGTGTAAGAGGGTGTGTGTTCAGCATTCACAGTGACCACATTCATATTCAGATCTCCGCCTCGGCCTCGGCTCGTGTTTGGAGTGTTGCAGCTGCAGAAACGTTTGTTTGGGTTTGTTCTTGAACGTCTCCTGCAGCCGCTCGGTGAACACCTGTAGCTCCTGATGAAGCTTTCATTTCACTCTGAGGATATTATTTACTCATTATCTGCTGCCATCAAACATCGTTCATTTCAATTTGAGTCTACTCTGAGATAAGAATGATGTCACCTAATCTCTTTAAGATTTGCTCTTTAATCACAACTTATTAAACTCACTTCCTCGTGTTATTCTAAGTTGAATATTTTGACGTCTCATTATCTAAAGAAGTCAAACTGCTCTCTTTATTATAATGTAAGACCTCCAGCTGTTCATCAAGAGAACTCAATCCTTAATAACTTTCCACTGAAGGAGCCACTTTGTCTCAAGCTGATTCTAAATGAATCAAAAATGTAAATATGGACTCAAAGATTAAAAATCTATATTTTTATGTAGATGAATCCAGTATTCTCCTCCTCCTCCTCCTCCTCTCCTCATCCATGTTGTCTTCCTGGTCCTCTGAAAACCTCTGACCTGTTGACTCCAGGCCTGGCTCCGCTCATCATGACTTTGGTTTGTTGTTGTAGTTAAGTGAAATACGATCTGGTGATAACACAGAGTCTTTTATTCTGAAAATTAACCGGATGTTTTCATTTGGTTTTGGTGAAACCTGACTTCCTGTCCCGCTCCATCTGCTCTGTTGAGATTGATGCGTCGTGCTCCGGCATCCGGCACAAATAGAAGTCTTGTGTATCTGATCCGGAGGACTCAGACCTGCTGGATCAGAGACGCAGCCAGGACACAACGGAGCGGATCCAGTGGAAGTTAACACATTGACTAGAATAGAAACCGATCAGATTCAGAGCTGTGACGGATCAGAGACGGACCGGACACGGATCTGGTGGAATTTGGCCGTTACGAGGACATGGCACAGGTGAGATCTGCAGTTTAAGTACCGCCCATGAATCTGACACAGACTTCTCTTAGGAACATCTGAAGAAGACGTCAGGGAATGAGGAGCACTGAGACTTTAGTTTTGAGGTTAATGGCTGACCAATCACCAGCGAGGAAAGAGGACTTGAGGAAGGAGACTGTGAGGGAGGTTAAAGACTTGAGGATTCATGATCTGTTATTTGAAAACCTTCAGTTACTTCAGTGCTGGTGGATTTATGGCGTCTTTTGAAAACATCCTTGTGTATCTGATCCAGAGGACTCCGACCTGCCGGATCAGAGACGCAGGCGGAACGCAATGGAGTGGATCCAGTGGAAGTTAACACATTGACTAGAAGAGAAACCTATCAGATCCGGAGCTGTGACGGATCAGAGATGGACCGGACATGGATCTAGTGGAATTTAGCCGTTAGCCAGCCTCTAGTGGCCATTTGGGGAGCTGCAGTTTTTGGCTTCATTGCCAACTAGTTTTTCCCTAGCTGGGGTCCTAGAAAGTTTTTGTGCTGGATCGGAGACGGACCGGACACAGATCTGGTGGAGTTTGCACGTAGGATTGCTGCGGTCGGTTGTGATCAGTAAGATCCATATTCATGTTGTCGCCCTCTAGTGGTCGGTACAGATACAAACAGTTGGGTATCGCCTCTGAGATGTGACAAGATTCACCGGCGTTGTAGTTTTGCTAACAGCTCTGTTCCACACTCAGACACTAGGTGGCAGTAATGCACCCAAAAACTGAGTGCCAACTGCCATAATCAGGACAAAGAAGAAGAAAGTTAGTGCTATACATGAACGTGAGGGAGACCGCTCTGATGCATAATGAGACATTTTCCTGACACAACACGACATCCAGTTTTGATCACACGGCACTGCAGGAGGTCCATTTGTCAATCATGAGGTTAAAGCATCAAATATTGAATTCAAACTTAAAGAAGAAGAAGAATACTGAGACATACATCAGGATGATAAGGAGTAGCTATAATGACAGAAAGCGTGCGTGACAGACATTTATGTGATGTGTAATCTGATTTTAAAGTTTGAGTCATGTCCCATCTGTTAACATGGTGGGGGCGGGGCTTATAATCTATTCTTAATATGTGAAAAATGAGCGAGAAAGAAGAATCACCAAAGTGATGTTTTTAACGTTTATCTCTGCACCCTGCAGCTTTCCTTCCTCTCAGAGATGCTGACTGAAGTTATGGAAATATTCTGACACTCATTCAGGAAAACTGGAATTATGCAAAAAAGTCTGTCAGCCAATCAGACGCCAGGATTCTCTGTTGCCATGGTAGACTGGAACAATACCTCATTGTTGCTCACTGCTGCTGCTGAGACTTTCTCCTCATTAGACTGAAACAAAGACGGAGGATGGTGTAAGAACACACACACACACACACACACACACACAGAACATGAGAGGAATTATATCCACGGGTTGAGAACTGAATCTGTAAACCTGAATCTGATTCAAACTGTACGCAATGTGACTGTGCCAGCTGATTTATGCTCAGAACACACACACACATAGACACACATAGACATAGACACACATAGACACACACACACACACACACACACACACAAACACACACACTGATATAAGCTCATGAGCCCAGTTTTGGCGTCTCAATGTGAACAAAGCCGAACAGAAATTGAATTAATTCAGTTCTCAGAGACGAGAAAAAGCAAAATAAATATTTAGCACAAGTGTGTGTGAGTGTGTGTGTGAGTGTGTGTGTGAGTGTAGGACTTAGTGTGTATGTGTGTGTGTGTGTGTGTGTGTTTAGCCTCGAGGAAAATCAGCTCAACTTTCATTCATATTGAAATGAAGCAGCGAGAGAGAAGAAGAGAGAGGAGGCTTAGGAGGAGCTAAGAGAGAAGAGGAGAGGAGAGAAAAAGAGATAAGGAGTTAGGGAAGGAAAGGAGGTGAGGAAGCGGAAGGAAGGAAGGAGAGGAGAGGAAGAAAGGGAGAGAGGGGAAGTGAAGAAGAGGAGCGCAAAGGACAGTATCTGTGTTTCCCTGTTTCACCGCTGTCAGAGAGGAAACTAATCCACTGACACACACACACACACACACACACACACACACACACACACACACACACACACACACACACACACACACACACACACACACACACACACACACACACACAGCCGTTAAAGCTACTGTAAGGAGTTTTTTAATGGTTATGAAGCAGACTGAACGCTGCAGGTTCTTCATGTTTGATGATTTTAACGCCTGTGTTCTCTGCTGAGGGGTCGGTGTCAGGGACAGAGACCAACAGGAAGTTAAAGAAACAGCTTTGTTTCCATTTTCACAGCTAATATTTGAAGGATTGATGCATCTGACTGTATTAGTGTGAGTCTTAATCCTTGGGAAGAAGAAGTTCTGAGATGAATGGAATGATTAAAGGTTCATTTCAGTTCAGATGAGATCAGTTGTGATTCTGTGTCCGGTGGGACAGTAAGACTCAGTAAGTTATAGACTTCAGAGCAGAGGAGGAGGCTGATTATTTATAATAATCCCTCCTAATTTAACCCTCCTGTTGAGTTTGTTTCTCTGGAACAGCAGTAATGTTCCTGGGTCAATTTGACCCGGGGCATATTCAATTATCCAAAAGTGTCAGAACCCAAAAAAACCCAATAAACATCTTTTTCAATCTCATTATTAACTCCATTATTAACCATTTCAATCCAGATTTGGTCCATTGGTGTTCTTTAATCCTCACAGATCATGGTTCAATAATAACTCACTCATCTGTCACTTAAGTTGTTTAAACTTGTTTTTATGTACATTGGAAAGCCCTAAATATAAATACAATAGTTTAACATGACATAGATGTTTGTTTATTTTATTTTTACATTTTGAATTATTTATTTTTATGAAGTGAAGTTGATAAATGAACATGACTCCTCTTCTGTCACATGCTGCCCAGATTTTGATGCTGCATTTATCTGGTTTGGAGGCAGATATGAACTAAAATAGACTTTAAAAAGGGTCAATTTGACCCGCAACATAACAGGAGGGTTAAATAAATAATAAGACCTAACACTATTTACTATGTACCTTAAGTTACAGAAGTAAAGAGAGAGAGAGAGAGAGTAGATCAAACATAACTGACCGTGTCACATGTGAATTGAAGTGTTTGCTGTGTTTTTGTTTTTAACTCAGTAAAGAACTTTGAATTGCTCTTTGTATGAACGCTGCTTTATAAATACACTTGCTTTGCTTTAAAAGACAACAGGAGGAGATTTTATGACCACTCAGGTCTTTAGGAGAAGGTCAGAAAGACAGGAGAGGCACCACTTTGTCCACAGGGGGCGCCAAAATCACATAATCCAAAGAGTTCCTCACAGGAGCTTTAATAAGTATTCTGTTTGCATTGTTAGCATTAATGATGCATCATGTTTCCTCAGCGCTGTTTATATGAGCGTGTGCTGAAACAGTTTATTCTGTTCTGTGTTATGGAAGCACACACACACACACACACACACACACACACACACACACACACACACACACACACACACACACACACACACACACACACACAGTCACTGAGCTGTGTGTGTGTGTGTGTGTGTTTCTGCATGGTCCCAGGTAAATTGACCGGAGATGACTCTGCTGCCACACACACACACACACACACACACACACACACACACACACACACACACACACACACACACACACACACACACACACACACACACACTGTAATTACATGGCGTTCTGTAGCCGGTGCGTGGTCTGGTGACATGTTAGAGAGCGGTCGGACTCTAATGATGGACTCTTTAATTCTCCTCCGTCATGTCGAGCAGCTTTACTTTCATTACTCTGGAGTGTTTCCCGTGGACGGTGGCGCTGCTGTTTCCATGGCAGCCTCCGATTACACTTGTTATCAGAAAATGAATTACAGTTTCTCTCTCTTTCTGCGTCTTCCTGTCCTCCATTAAACCGTGTGTGTGTGTGAGAGAGAGAGAGTGTGTGAGTGTGTGTGTTATCTAAAATGGGATTCGGGTTTCTCTGAACAGACAGAAGACATTCAGAATAATAACAACCTGCAAACTGCTGCTGTTACTCCTCTCCTCTCCTCTCTCCTCTCCTCTCCTCTCCTCTCCTCTCCTCTCCTCTCCTCTCCTCTCCTCTCCTGTGATGACTTCTGCCCTCCATCCTTCAATTACTCACTTCTTTCCTTCCTGCCTCCTTTACTCCTTATTTTTTGTAATCCTCATCCTTTCAAGTAATTTATTTTACCTTCTTTCTTTCTGGATTAAAAATTAGGAATGGGGGGGTAGTACTTTTCAAAGGTCCCAGGACTTTCAGGGGGCGTGGCCTGCAATGCTGAACGTGTCTGATTGGTAGATTAACCTCAGTGTTTTTATTCCTCCCTCCGTCCACAATAACATCACACACATCTGTGATTCTCTTGATTTCTCTTTCTTTCATTAGTTTTTATTTGTTCTATCTTGTTTGTATGTGTGTGTACTTTTCAAAAGAAGAAGCTGTGATTCTCTTGATTTAGCAGCTTGTAACAGTAGTCTTCTCTCAGCCCACCGTGAATGCGTCTCTCCTCCCGGTGTTCCTCTTTTAAAAGTGACCCTGTAAACTGGAGACCTTCAGCTGAACGTGTCAGTGTTTGTGGAGTTTACACAGCTGTTGAAACACAGAGGGAGTTCCTGGGAATGCAAACTAGTTTAGTTTTTATTAAGATTTCAAAATATCCTCATCAGATATTTAATGATGGTCTAAAGACGTTTATGAGGGATGCATCCGGCTGAGAGTCTCCAGTTAACAGGGTCGCCGTTTAAACCAAAACACCGGCCGATCTCTGCGATCACGGCTTTTTGAGTTCAAAAGGATTTTAAAGCCGTGTTGAAACGTCTTTGCTACTCGCGCTTATCTCCTCTCACGTGTTGATTCAGTGAATCCATCTGTGATGAAATATAGCACCATCTAAAACAGACCAGCTGAGTCTCTTCATGCTAACAGGCTAACTGTTGTGTTGCTCAGAATGATACTTGCCTGTCCGTCTGCTTCTATGGGGTCATCTGTGATGAATGGCATTCCTCTTTGTGTTACTGCCCTCTACTGGTGTTGATTCATTCGTTGCTTTTTCCATGTTTTTATCCGCAGGCACAACATTTTCACTTTTTTTTCAGGTTTTTCTGCTTTTGGAGCACAATTTCAAATTTGAGGAAAATTAATTTTTTCGACAGGTGCCGGGTCAATTTTTTTCTGTCAAATTATTTTTTTCAAAATTTTTTTTTCAAATCTTTTTTTTCAAAATCTTTTTTTTTTCAATTTTTTTTTCAATTTTTTTTGGTCAAATTATTTTGGGTCAAATTTTTTTTTTGTCAAATTTTTTCAAAAAACATTCCCAGTCCTTGTTTTTTCCATCTGTGATGAAATATAGCATCATCTAAAACAGACCAGCTGAGTCTCTTCATGCTAACAGGCTAACTGTTGTGTTGCTCAGAATGATACCTGCCTGATGAATGGCGTTCCTCTTTGTATTACTGAAAGAGTTATGGGAGTGGCTGAGTGGACTCACAGGTGGGTTTGTTGTAGATGTTTGCCGGGAAGCTAAAAGCTGCCTCAGCTCCACCTCTGTGCCTGATTCTTGGTCAATAGAAAATCAAGTTGAGTCAACATTTCTTGGGTCAAACTTCTGAGACCATGTTGATGTTTAATATCATCTACTGTTGCAGTGAACTCAGGATGCATTCCACAGTTACGTCTGCAGAAATGCCGACTCACAGGAAGTGCGTAAGTTGGCGTCGTCAGAGCCGTCACACGCTTCATGATTCAACAGAGGAACATAACGAACACACACACACACACACGTACGGGAAACTTGCCTCAAAGTCTGAATGCCTGTTGTCTTCCTCTGATTGATTGAACTGACATCCATCACATCAACCGTGGAGACTGAAATGACTTCACGACACGTGTGTCACTCTGCACACGATGAACCAAATATCTCCATCACTCGTCAAAAACACAAACGTGATAATGAGGCGTGTTGTTTCTGAATCCTACACTCGTTTTCTCCCCTCTTCCTTTGTCATCTCTTTTTTATTCCCCCCATCTTTCTTTATTTACCTCCACATGCTGCTCCCGCTCGTGGTTATAAACTCAGCGTCCTGCCCGAGAGAACGACAGATTCAATTTAGTTTGGTCCTAACCTGGCAGCCCGCCTCCCTCTTCTTTCATTTCCATTCATACAACACTAAAGTACTCCTCTATCTCCCTCCTTTCTCTCTCTCTCTATCATCTGTTCAGCTCATTTCTCTCTCTGTCACTTTCTTTCCGGGTCCCATTAATCTCCACACACACACACTCTCACACACACACACACACACACACACACACACACACACACACACACACACACACACACACACACACACACACACAGTATAAACTCTCAGTGTGTATCTGTTGCGTGATTTCCCATGGTGCCGTGGGAAAAACACCGGAGTCATTCATCATTGAGGATGATGATCAGAGTGATGTCAGACACGCAGAGCTCTGATGGTTGCAGGTTTGAATCCCTCCTGACGCTCTGTGCAGTCTTCTTCTTCTCCTCTTCCTCCCTGGAGTTAAATAATGAAAATTCTCCTGCCAGCTTCAATTTGTCCTCAAATATTTTTTAAAATGGGCCAACTACTTTTAACTTTTACTCAACGGGAACTTGGACCAACAGCAGAGATGATGAGAAGATACAGAGACTTACAAAGAAGTGAGGCGACCGTTTATATCACTACGACTGATTCTGATCTCCTTTAACTTTCACAATCACAAACTGAAGCTTTACCCAATACACTTTTATCAATACCTGAAACGTGTGCGTGCTTTGTGAGTTATATTTGATCATTTTGGCTCATTTTCATAAGTTTAGCTGGTGCAAAAGGGATGCAATCTGAGCGCCTTCAGGTGACCAAATTAAGGACTACAGGTTCCATTCAGAGTTATTTCTAGCTGTCAATCGGTCCTCAGTTATGTAGCACCAATTCATAGCTAACATAGGTTTTGTTTGGGACAGGAGCATCCTCAGGCTGTTTCAGCACCACGGACAGCGACAGCAGACGATGATCACCTCAGGAAGAGAAGCTTCATTTCATCTCACTTACAGACTGAAAAACATCACGTCTCATTTCACAACCTCCATCAGAACTGCTTCTAAAACAGGAAGAAGTCATGAGACATGTCTTCTCTTCCTTCATGAAGATGGGAGAGGAGAGAGAGGGAGAGCATCCGGCCTGAACCTGACTTCCTGTCCTTTTTCTTCCATCTTCCTACAAACTTATTTCTAACTTTGCTCCCTTGCCGAATCTCTTATTAACATCAAGACCGGATCAGATCCAGTCCCCTCTTCCAGACAGGACTCAGTCTGATCTCATCTTAATCCACCATGAGCAGAGCACTTTGCAGCATTTAGCAAGTTACAGTGGCAAGGACAAACTTCCTTTAACAGGCAGAAACCTCCAGCAGGACCAGACTCATGTTAGACACACATCTGCTGAGACCGTGTTGGAGAGAGGGAGAGAGGGAGATGAAGAGAGAGAGAGAGATGATAGTGGGGAGACGGATAGTAGTAGTTGTAGCAGCTGGAGTCTGGCACGTCCACTGAGCCTCCCTAAAGATCTCGTTTGGTCCTCACTTGATGTAACACCGGTCCACTCGATAACCCTGGTCATGTCGTGGCTCTGGTTCCCATCATGCATCTTTCCTTCACTGACTTATTTTTGAACATCTGTCCCCCTTCAAGGTAACCAGACTCCATGGACACAAACAGCAGTGGTATCTTGCAGAACACAGGAGATGTTGGTCTACTGTTGCATCATTGTGTGACCTCAGTAATATGCATGTTTTTCTCCATCTTCCATCCAATATTTTTATAAATCAAAATAAGACTTAAAACTGACAAATGGAGGAAGCTGTGAACTGGAAACTCTCATGTTCTGAGAGGACAAACTTCTGTGTTTGCTGGTGGATTTGAAGAAATCGATACTACAGATGTTAGACACACATCTGCTGAGACTGTTTTGAGATTGGAGAGAAGGATACAGGAAGAGAGAGATGGATAGAGGCAGACAACAACAACAACAACAACAACTGTAAGCTAGTAGGTTTTGTGTAACGAGTGTATTCTGGATACTCACACTGTACAGGGTGAATTTTTTCATAACGCAGCAATTTCAAAGATATTAAGATTATGAGTCTTCCAATGAGAGGCACAGCTGACTTGATTGACAGGTGGGAACACTGTAGCTGTTGGCGAGGAGGCTCAAAGCCCGCCTCTTTATGTCACACTCGCTCGACAGCAGTTAGGTTGAGTTCAACATTTCCAATATGGCGCCCACCGACGATCGGCTTCAGGAACAGACGGGTGACGTCACGGAGACGACGTCCATCAACATCCCTGACAGCTTGGTCAGTTGAAAGGAAAAGGAAAGGTGGAATAGTTTCTCTGCTTGTAAGAAGAGTTAGTAAAGTGTTGGATTGAAACAGACGTGATCACACAGGTTTACCATTTTAATATCACCCGATCAGAAAGTACAGGAAGCCACACCAGAGAAAACAGGAAGTAGGAGTTCATTCTGCTCTGCCACTTTCTGATTCCAACACATTTTGGTCCAAAGTCATCATCATCATCATCATCACCATCTTTATGATCATAACCATTATGAACGCCGTTTCAACATCTTCATGTTCCACATTAAGGTTCCAGTATCTGTCTGATTTACAGTGTTGATTGTACAGTGGGTGTTTCTGTGCTTTATGTTTGTAAACCAAATTTCCCTGACAGGACGTTACAGGTTCAAAATGCACTGAATAGTTAGCATAATAATCATCATAATACTAATTAGCTTTTTCACATCAACATTTAGCATCACTGACTCGACTGTCAGCAAGAATCAGTCGTCGCTCTCAGTTCGGATCATAATCATTTTAATCATCATCATTTCAATCACCGTGACGACGCAGCACACTCCGCTGCTGCTCTTCATCATCGTCTTCATCACACACGCACGCACACACACACACACACACGCACACATCACTGGACACACAGTGTATAGAAGCAGGCAGTCCCATTAATTCATATATGGCTCAATTAATAACACCAAAGCCGGATCTAACAGAGGAGGAATAACTTCAAAGAGTCTGTTCAACAGGACGGAGGTTCAGGACGCCACACCAGACTTTAACCACGAGTTCATTTCAAGTCCCTTTATCCAAAAACTCTCAGAGGATTCATCCGGACTCTGGAGACCTTCCTCAGAAAACACATCGAGGTACGTCCAGCTCCGTGTTCTCTGCCGGCTCCTGGGTAAAGCATCAAGTTGCAAACTGGAGGGCAAGCAGGCCAAACCATGGAAATCCCATAAAGTCTCAGAGTCCTTGGAGCTTCAGGAACCATTAAACCGTTAAACTGTACAATCCACGCCGACAGGAAATACGTCCATCCACAGAGTCCGTCATGCTTTCTGTCGTTACGATAGGGTGGATGATTCCAGGCTCAAGGAGGTAAATATTATATTTCTAACACTTCTAGTATCCATCTCATCACAGGAAACACAGAGCCACAACGTCCATCAGACTCTCAGAGAATCTGAATTTGCAGGCTGGTGGATTTACAAACTTTCACACGAGTCTTTAAACTCCATCACGCCTGAAAGTCCGCCTCACTGAAGTATCCATCGCGTTTCAAACTCCTGATGGAAACCTTTAACTCCCAACATAGAAAGCCACATCGTCTGCATACGAAGACAAGCTGGAGAGTCTTTCAACCTACGTCCTCGCCCCAGTTTCATTAACCTCCACTTCCACACGTCTGTGTTTCCCTCTGAGGCTGGAGAAAGGGTCGATTAAGCCGACCCCTGATTGGCTGAAAAAGAAACTCAGTGTTGCTTCTGTCCGGAGACCGATGTGCTTCGTCCGACAACTTCCTGGTTTGTGCTTTGTGGAACCACAGAGTCGAGTTTTTATCAGGTCGGAGGTTTTAAAGTCAGTCAGAGGTCGTCATGGTGGTGATTTAATATTTGTAGGTTTCATAGTCTCCTGATTACTTTGGAAAAAGTATCCTCACGTTTTCAATCATCACTAAAACAGAACGTTCTTTGATTTCTGTCACAATATGTTTTGTTTTTAAATTTAGTTTTTGGAAGAGGATCAGGTCTGCAGAGTCTCCTGATTTCACCTGAACTTTAAACTGATTTACTTGATTTAACAAAAAACAATCTATATACAGTTGTGTTCATAAGTTTACATACCCTGGGAGGATGTCTGGTTTCTTGGGTAGCCTCAGTTTCACCATGAGTGAAAATAAATGTTTTCTCTAATCATTAATATTCTCTGAAAAATGGCCAAAAAAAATCACAAATTCTGCCGGGGTAAACTTATGAGCACAACTGTATATATTAAAATAATTGTATTCCTTTAAAGTTCTTTTAGGGGATTTTTATGTCTTTTAATTATTTTTTTATTTGCCTCGTGTGATTTTATGTCCTGCTTCTTTTATTTTGCTGCACTTTATAACGTGGCTTTTAAAAAGTGTGTTTGAAATAAAAATTATTATTATTGTTATTTTAATTGAATATGGATTGTGTACAAAACAGGAAGATCTGCTTCAAATTTCACAAACAAATCTTTGTTGATTTGCAATAAATGTATGTGAACTTTTGGGCAAAATTGTGAGTTATCATAGTTTCCCTAAAATCGTATTTCGCCTTTTAAAATGTACAAAAATCAAAGCTTGTTGGCCGACATCATGTAACTCATGTTTTTTAGGTCTTTTTAAAATCTGTTTTATTTCTTTAATTTGCCTTGTGGGATTTTTTGACCTGATCCTTTTATTTTGCTTTCAATGTAAAACACTTTGTAACCTGGCGTTTCTAAAAAGTGCTCCATAATTAAAATTTGTATTATTTTATTTGTATATGGGGTTGTCCAAAAAAATTTGAATATTTGCTTCAAATTTCACCAAAAAAAATTTGTTTATTTGCAATTAATTTATGTGAATTTCATAGTTTCCTAAAATTGCATTTCGCCTTTTAAAATGTACAAAAATCAAAGGTTGTTGGCCGACATCATGTAACTCGTGTTTTTTATGTCTTTTAATATTAAAGTGACTGAAAGGGAAGAAAATGTCTCTTAGAATAAAACAAGAAAGACGTTTTTGTCCGTTAATGTTTTCAACGTCATTTTTTAACATTTTCTGTTGATTAAAGGTTGAACCATTTCACTTGTATTTAATATTTTGTAAATGCCTTTCACCTGTGAGGTGTGCTTCATTGTGATTTAAAATAAAAATAGGTCTTAAATTAATTTAATATTCTTCTGTTGAGGTTTTTAAACAAAACTTTCAAAGTTAAAGTCGTTGAATATTTTCAGAATGGGCTTCTAAAAGCTTAAATTCTACTTTTTTCCACTAAAAGTCAAATTGAATTCTAATGAGTGGTCCGTTTCATCCCACTCTAACTTTGTCTTGTTAGTTTTCCTTCTTTAAACAGTTGAAAGCTTTTTAATTCTGCAGGTTCAAACCCAAAGAGAACATTTATCACCGTGTTCAGGGGGAAACTCGTCTTCCACGCGCTTCAGAGCCAAACTTTGAAGTCTTTTTGAGCTTTTATATTCAAAGTACAAAACCAAAAGACGGCTTCAACAAAGGCTCCAAAAAACAAAAACAAGGACATTTTCAAACTGTGGAAGTTTTGATCTTTAAAATATAAAAGCTTTAGAATTAGAGTGAAAGCAGTCTGAGCGCCGTGGAGTTAATGAGTGAGAATGAGTCCTGTGAGCGCCGTGATCAGAGGACAGTGAGTCCATGTCGTGTTAATTACAGCTCTGCTCAGTGATCGACGTGCAGACGGCCGGCTGCTGGGGAAGCTGCTGTTTACTGTTCGCAGCAATAACAGCATGCTCTCATTTCAACTGTTAGGATATGTGGTGGTTAGAGAGGCGTCTGAGCTGAGAGCCCAAACAAGAGACTCATCTTTGGACAAACAAACTCTGCAGAGTCAGATTTATTTCAACTTTAAGCCTGATTTATACTTCTGTGTCTCCCCTACGCAGCAGAGGCTTACACGGACATGAGCTCCTCATACTTGTGCGTCAATGTGTCCATGTCGTGCAGCAATTCTCCTCCTGAACACTTGAGGGCAGTGTGGTCTCTCTGATAGTTACTAACCATAGACCTTTCTGGAGTCCCTGAGCTCCCTTGTCTCGTAGGTTCCTCCTGCTGCGGACGTTCTGGACTCCAGCGGCAACAGCCTCTACTACTCGTCTCATCACTATCATCTCTCTCTCTCTTCATCTCCCTCTATCCCTCTCTCCAACACGGTCTCAGCAGATGTGTGTCTAACATGAGTCTGGTCCTGCTGGAGGTTTCTGCCTGTTAAAGGAAGTTTGTCCTCTCTGCTGTAACTAGCTAAATACTGTGAGGTGTAATGCTCATGGTGGATTAAGGTGGGGTCAGACTGAGTCTGATCCTGTCTTGGTGTTGGGTCTCTGTTCATAATTTGACATAGAGTGGTCTAGACCTGCTCTGTTTGTAAAAGCATCTTGAGATAACATTTGTTGTGATTTGGCGCTATATAAATAAAGGTTGATTGATTGGTTGATTGATTGATTGATTGATTGATAGCCGGTCGCCTGCTTCCGGTCCCGCTACGATCTCTGTTTCCTTTTCCTCAGAGTTTCAGAGTTCTGTTAATCTCCAGCTGACACATGTTGCTGTTTATCATACAGACATGATGACATGAAGAACAGAGAGGAGGAGAGGAAATACACGGACGATGAGCGGGGATCCAGGAAGTGCTGTAAATGCAGGAAACACAATGCTGCCGAGTGGACCAATCACAGGGCTTGTGGTCCACATTGATTCTATGCGTAGTTACATTTTGGAGGAGGTGCAGGTCAGCTAGGTGTGTAGACCTCTGCGTGGGTACGGGAGCTACTTGGACCCCCGGCGTAGGGAACGCCGTTGATTTGATGCAGAAGTATAAATCAGGCTTTAGTGAGGTCAGAGGATTCACTGGATGATTGGGTTTTAACTTGATCCATGAAGACAGTCATAAGTCTGTGTTAACATTTGCTTCAGTTGTTTCTACATCAAAGCTAATGTAGCATAGCATAAGTAATGATCGTGTTTCTGTCTTTACGTCAGGAGAGCTCAGAAAACTTTAAATTCTAAACGGGTTTAGAAGAAAGAATTTAAAAAGCAAACAAAGTAAAAGTTGTGTTTTTACATTGAGGAGGAATTGAACCAATCGTTACTTTGCCGATTTGATAAACAAAAGGTCAACGTTAGCTAGCTATGACTGTTTTAGCATCTCTTAGCTCGTTTGCTAACGTCTCTCTTGTCAGTTAAACTGGTCAGTTCACAGAAACCGTTGAACAGCATCAGCCACACGAACATTTCAAACAAAGCGTTAGAAAACTTAATTCTTTAAAAGCAAATAAAAAGAACAGAAGAGAAACCGCTAAATGATCCGTCACGTCAGTCCCTCTGTTTCACTCTGACTGCATCTGTAAGCTAGCACTGCGTTAGCGTTAGCTTAGCAGCCAGTTTGCAGTCTCTTCAGCTTCGCTAGCTGGCGCGGCGTTAGCCGAGGGCGAGGTTGGGAGGTTTGCGCAGCCACTGGAAGAACTGCCGCCGGTGGAGGCGGTGCCAGCGCACGTTGCCCTCCACGATCTCTAGCGCCCGCGGCCACGCAGGCCCCGCCCCCACACCGCTGGACTGGATGAACTCCTTCAACTGAAGGAAGGAAGGAGAGGACAGGAAGACGACGACAGGGAGGGAGGAGGGAGGTGAAACAACGGGAAAGGAGACGAGGACAGAAGGAAGAGAGGTGACAGAGAAGGAGTTAGAGTATCAGACTTTAGAAAACCTTTGTGAAACTGAGGAAGAAAGAAAGGCAGAAACACCTGAGACGCAGAAACGTGTGTAACACCTGGCAGGAGAAGATCTGAATGAACATCTACATGATGTCTGTGTTTGTCCCTTTACGTCTGAAGATCTGAGCCCTCAGACCCGACTGACAAACCTCCACCCTGACTGAGGCGTTAAACCTTCACCTGTCTGATGAGAGCGAGGCTCTTTTAAATGTGCTGCACATGTTTGCTGGTTGTAGATCACATGCAGGCTGTGAGCTGGATTTTCTGCAGCGTGGCTGAGGCAGCCGGACCCATTAATAGAATTTCAAAGTAGGAGAAGTTATTTTGGGTGTCCCTGTTTCTAGGAGTAACAGTCCCTTTTGTTTTTTCCCACATATGAGATTCTGTGACTGTTGGAGGTCTGCTGCTGCTTAGATCAGCACCGAGCTCATCAGAGGGAAATAACAGGAAGTGTGTTAAGAATATCAAAGAGAGCTTGTGCATGAAAACAGCTTATTCTAACACTTCAGCTGGAACATGCGGTCCTTGGGTTCAGAGTTATGGAACCTGAGAGGCTAGTAGCAGGAAGGGCAGTTTTAATAGCGTATCTTGAGAAGCTAAGTCCACAAACACACCTGCAGTTACTTCATATCACCAGAGGGGGCACCAGAGAGAACAATAGGGAGATATTCTCATGTAATGGTTCTTAAGTTTTTAAATTCTGGACCAGTGATGGATGAATTCTGCATCAATGTCACAAGGAGCTAATACAACTCACAAACTCTCTGACTGGCTGGTTTTCATCAGCAGTGGCAGCTGAGGCTCATGGGTATTGTAGTTTTTAGTCTGCCATGCTGATTTAGCAGACACAAGTTCTGTTTCTGAGTCAAGAACAGTAAATTGTATAAAGGTCTCTTAAAATCATCTGATACATGAGTCTCTGATGATAAGACGAGACAGGTATTGATTTTAAAGTCACAAATAGAGATTTAGGGGACCCGGTGGCGGAGCGGTCTATACTCCTTGTTCCAACAATTTGCTGCCTGTCTTCCCCTCGCTCTCTACTCCCCACATTTCCTCTCTGCAGCTGTCTGATCAATAAACAGGAAAATGCCCCAAAAATAAAAACTTTCAAAACAAAAGAAAAGAAAACACCATGCAGATTAAAGAATTTAGGACGCATTAAAGAAGAAATAAATATTAAATAAAGAGATAAACATCAAAGATTTGTGAAAATGAAGTCCTAAATTCACTGGAATAAATTCAGAATATTTAAAAAATAAAGTTGTAATTTTAGATGAATTTGAAGATGAATATCGGCTTAATCCATATAAATTTAAAACTTCTATCCTTGTTGAATTAATATTTATAAATTCATGGCTTTATTCTTGCAAACTCATCTCTTTATTTTTAATATTATGACCTTTTTTCTAGTTTATTTCTTAATTTATTCTCTTACAACTACGCTCTCACAAAATCATTATTATTAGACAAGGCAGATTTATTTGTAGAGAGCATTTCATACAGGAGGGCTGAACTCAATGTGCTTCACACTAACACATTAAAAGTGTTGGAAACATTCAGACAGGCATAAAATAACACAATTAAAATGACAAATATAATACAACAGAAAAGAAAAGGGAAATTCGAATATATTAAAAACTACATTAAAATTTGCATTTAAAGCGAGCTAGAATAAACTAAGACATGAAGGCAGTGGGAAATAAAAAAGTCATTATCTGTGATTTAGAAGAGGAGAGAGTTGGACTCTTACCTCTTAGTTTTTTTATTGTTATTATTCTATAAATTCCTATTTTTATTTTTCCTGCTATTTGGATGCACAACTTCATCATTAAGCTAAATCAAAGCCCTCATCTTTGTAATATTTTGACTTTTATCATGTTATTTATGACTTTGTTGTTCCAGTACCTCAGCTTTATTCCATTTTTTCTGTTGTGACTTTATTCTTGTAAATTTCCACTTTTATTCTCATAACTCTAAAACTTAATTCTTGGTATCTGATCTTCTTCCCTCTTTAATGTGTCTTTATACTCTTCCATCCAAGAGATGAACTGAAACACTGAAACTAAAACAAAGTAAAGAGCAAGATGCCAAATCACTTTGAGGGTTAGGGGATCAAAACAGGAGAAACTAAAAGAACGACAGAGTGTTTTATTAGACGCATTATTCGTGCGCCCGTCTCTGCAGGATGAATTATTATTATTCATATAATTGAATTTATTCCAGAAGAAAATAAATGAAGTTAAGGTGTTAACTTAGATTCGGGAGCAGGACCACGCCTAAACCACACCCTCAATCACCTGACAAGCCTTCTTAAACGTAGCCAGCCTACTCCAACTGCTTGTCCGTGATTCTTCAACCCACCCTCCCTCACCTTACTCTCCTGCCCTTAACCTATTTCCTTGTCCTCTCCTACTCAACTCGTGCTCGCTCCTTCTATGCCCTGTCTACTTCCAGGTACAACCTGGGTCAAGATCAGCTCCGGCAGGATAACGCTGAGACGGAACCCCCATCCTGAGTCTCCTTCTGCTGGGCACACCACGCACAACTAATTCATTAAATGTTCAACTTATATCCTTGTGTGGCGTGGTCCTTGCTAGTGAAACTACCATCAAAACTGAAAGATGTTGAAATCTCAAGTTTGTTTTGATTTCATGAGAAAATGTTTGAATAAGAAAACATGATATTAAAGACATCAGGATCCAGAGTTCAGAGTTGGATTTACGTTCAAACACTGAAAGTTTCTTGATGTTCATTTAAAAAAAGGACTTTCTTCTTTTAAAGGCTGTTAAACAGAAACGTTCATGTGAGAAGCCGTGAGCTACCAAAGCCAGAGTGTCCTCTCACAGAGGTGACAATTAAAGAGAGAACCCCCTTTCAGGGTGATTAGAGGCGCCACATGAAAGTCCAGGTATGAAAGTGAAGCTCTGTTCTAAAGGACGTCATTAGAGGAAGAGAGGAACTGTTAAAGGAACTTTATTTGGCAGAAGAGGAACTTTGTGGAAGGAAGACAATTAATTTGATTTTGTCTTCAAAGTTCAGGAGTGAAGAGGAAACTTAGCGCTGCTGTGAGTCTGACAGATCCAGTGGAGCGCGGGACAAAATCCATCCTCCTCATCCTCCTCCTCATCCTCCTCCTCCTCCTCCTCCTCCTCCTCCTCCTCCTCCTCCTCCTCCTCCTCCTCCTCATCCTCATCCTCCTCCTCATCCTCCCCCTCATTCTCCTCATCCTCATCCTCCTCCTCCTCCTCCTCCTCCTCCTCCTCCTCCTCCTCCTCCTCATCCTCATCCTCCTCCTCATCATCATCCTCATCCTCCTCCTCCTCCTCCTCCTCCTCCTCCTCCTCCTCATCCTCCTCCTCCTCCTCATCCTCCTCCTCATTCTGCTCATCCTCCTCCTCCTCCTCCTCCTCCTCCTCCTCCTCCTCCTCCTCCTCCTCCTCCTCCTCCTCATCCTCCTCCTCCTCATCCTCCTCCTCCTCCTCCTCCTCCTCTCACGCTGTATATCGTTAGCTTTAGTTTCCACTTCTTTACCTCTTCCCTCTTCTCCTCTATCCCAACTATTTTTAACCCTCCTCCCCCTTCCTCTCCTTCCTCCCTCTGACTCACTGTTAAGACTCACTGTTAAGTCGTGGTGGTGGGCGGCCG
>NW_023260070.1:47100-54600 GCF_009762535.1 Notolabrus celidotus
AGAGAGTGGTGAATCACTTACAGAACATTTGTAACAGGATGAGTCCCTCCAGCATTTAATCAGCCCAGGAAACATGTCTTACCCTGTGATCTGATCATACATGGACTCATTCTTACTGGACTCTGAGAACCATCAGCTACAGGTCTCTAATTAATCTGTAAATCTCTGTACCTCACACGAAGTGAAAACATGTTCAGATCATTTTTAAATCTTCTTTTCTTTCTGTTTTAAAACTCTTTCATTCTAAAGGATTGTTTTTTCAGGTATCTCTCTTTATCCTGTTTTAATGTTGAAGACTGTTTCAGACTCGTTCATTATTCATCCCTCACTAAACCAATCACCTGGCTGAGTTAAATACTTGAATCTGATTGGTCAGAATCCACATCAATGTTATATTTAACTGAGAATTGCTGGCCTTCATGTCAACAGTACAAAGATGAGAAGTTTTATCATGTGAGACCTCATTTCAGATATCTGTAATTTACAGAACTTTACATTACTTAACTATACTTTACGGTACTTTACGCACTTGATGTACTTTACGTACTTTACTGTTAATTACCTTACTAAACTATAATTACAATACTTTATTATAAATTACTTTACATTAGTTTACTTTACGTTAGTTTACTTTACATTAGTTTACTTTACGTTACTTTACTTTGCGTAAGTTTGTACTTTACGTTACTTTATTTTACTTTACGTTACTTAACTATATTTTACAATACTTAACGTTCCTTTACTGTAATTCTTGTTACTTTACTTTGTTAGTTTACTGTACTTAACGTTACTTTACTGTACTTTACACTACTTTACTGTACTTTACGTTGCATTATTTGACATTACTGTACTTTGCGTAAGTTTACTGTACTTTATGTAACTTTATTTTACTTTACGTTACTTTATGTTACTTAACTATATTTTACAATACTTTACGTTCCCTTACTGTACTTTAAATTACTTTATTTGACATTACTGTACTTTACTTTACTTTATTTTACGTTACTTCACTGTACTTTACGTTACTTTACGTTACTTTACATTACTTTATTTTACGTTACTTTACTGTACTTTACGTTACTTTACTGTACTTTAAGTTACTTTATTTTACGTTACTTCACTGTACTTTACGTTACTTTACGTTACTTTACATTACTTTATTTTACGTTACTTCACTGTACTTTACGTTACTTTACGTTACTTTACGTTACTTTACGTTACTTTACGTTACTTTATTTTACGTGACTTCACTGTACTTACGTTACTTTACGTTACTTTATTTTACGTTACTTTACTGTACTTTACGTTACTTTATTTGACATTACTGTACTTTACATTACTATAATTTACAATATTTAAGTTACTTTACTTTGCTGTTCTTCATGTTACTTTCCTTTACTTTACGTTAGATTACTGTATTTTACGTTACTTTACGTTATTTTATTTTACTTTACGTTACTTTACTGTACTTCATGTTACTCTACTTTAGTTTACTTTACATTACTGTACTAATGGTTACTTTACAATAATTTACGGGTATTTCTTGTACTTTACTGTAATTTACAGCACTTCAGTATTATTGACTGTAATTTTCGGTTCTGTACTTCATCTGTAAGAAACTTTTTTGAAGTGAAAATGAAGTTGTATTAATATTTCATCAGATTGGAATCTCGTTACGTTGACATTTTGGATTCAGTGTTGAGGACTTGAATATGTTGAAACTGAATCTGAGTGAGTGTGAGTGAATGTCAGAGGAAGTTAACCTTTTAAAGAAAGATTACAGACGCTTTAAATCGCTCTGTGCATAATAATCATTAACATTTTAAAAGACATTACTGTGGATGTTGCTGCGACAGAAATGTTCTTTCTGTGCGTCACAGCAGAAGAGAAGAAACATCAACACACTGCCTTCTCTCTCTGCTGCTCTGTGGAGAGTTGTAATGCCAACCCACATATTGTTTCAATTTTACAGCCTGAAACTTTACTGTTTGGGTTCAGTCTCCCAGCTCACATCCATCTCAGACACTGAACACAACTTTCTCCAGGAAATAAATCTGAGATAAAGCTGCTGTACACAGCCTGCCCAGCCACAAACAGGGGACAGAGGGAGGCTGGGACTAAATGAGGAACATAGCAGAGCGTTTAGAAGGTTAAGAGACCCCTCTGGAGGTGGAGGAGACCAAAAACAGAGCGACTCAGAGTGATTATTGAGGCACTAAAGGGTCCAAATGAATGATAATGTAGCTCCACGTCTGCTGGAGGAATAAAGAGAGAACAGTTTGCTCCATCAGGTGTTGTGACTGCATCTAAAATCTGCTGCCACTAAGTTGCCAAATAGATAAATAATTTCTGTGTTCCTCATAAATTAACGAGCAGCGTGTCTGTAAGAAGCAATTAAGAGCTCTGGCAGGAGGGGAGGGGGGATTATCGTGACGTGAGGTAAGGTCAGCAGCAAACTCAGAGCAAACAACAACATCAGCAACAATGGAGGAAGTTTGGGCGGAGGAACGGACGCCGGATTTAGACTACATCTGCTTGATCATGACCCAACCTGACAGATGTGGAGCAGCACAGAGAGAAACCAGAGTTCAGTTTAAAAAGAGCTGTTTGTTATAAGCTATGCATGATTCTGTTGCTTTGAGCTTTTTGAAAGGTGAATGTCTCAGAGAGGGACGACATTCCTCTCAGAGTTTCAGGAGGGAACATCAGATCTTATGGACTCAAATAAAGGATTCGTCTTCATTTAAACCAGCAATGAACGATCATTTTGAGCTTTACTTTTAGTCTCCACTGTTGAATATATAAGACGTAAATGTAACACTCAGATCTGAATGTGAAGCTGATGAACCTGCATCATTTTAAAGGCCAGCAGGGGGCGACTGTCTGGGTAGGGAAAGTAAACATGCAGCTGTTTGTGTTTGATAAAAAAAGGCATTTTTCAACTGCAGGAACTTTACCCCTGAACTACATGCGTTTGGACCGGTGGACCCAGGGTCTAAATTTAGTCCCCTGCTAGGGGGGTAACACTTTTCAAAAAGCCCCGGGACTTTCAGGGGGCGGGGCCTGCAGTGCTGAACGTATCTGATTGGTAGATTAACCTCAGTGTTTTTATTCCTCCCTCCGTCCACAATAACATCACACACATCTGTGATTCTCTTGATTTCTCTTTCTTTCATTAGTTTTTATCTGTTCTATCTTTTTTGTATGTGTGTGTACTTTTCAAAAGAAGAAGCTGTGATTCTCTTGATTTAGCAGCTTGTAACAGTAGTCTTCTCTCAGCCCACCGTGAATGCGTCTCTCCTCCCGGTGTTCCGGTTTTAAAAGTGACCCTGTAAACTGGAGACCTTCAGCTGAACGTGTCAGTGTTTGTGGAGTTTACACAGCTGTTGAAACACAGAGGGAGTTCCTGGGAATGCAAACTAGTTTAGTTTTTATTAAGATTTCAAAATATCCTCATCAGATATTTAATGATGGTCTAAAGACGTTTATGAGGGATGCATCCGGCTGAGAGTCTCCAGTTAACAGGGTCGCCGTTTAAACCAAAACACCGGCCGATCTCTGCGATCACGGCTTTTTGAGTTCAAAAGGATTTTAAAGCCGTGTTGAAACGTCTTTGCTACTCGCGCTTATCTCCTCTCACGTGTTGATTCATTCTTTGCTTTTACATGTTTTAACTACAGGCCCAAAATTTTCACTTCTTTTAATGTTTTTCTGCTTTTGGAGCACAATTTCAAATTTGAGGAAAATTAGTTTTTTTGACAGACTCCGGGTCAACTGTTTTGTCAAGTTTTTTTTTGCCAAGTTTTTTTTTCCAAGTTTTTTTGTCAAATTTGTTTTGTCAAAAAAAAAAAATCAAAATGTTTTTTTTCCAAAAAAAATTTTCATTTTTTTTTGTCAAATTTGTTTTGTCAAAAAAAAAAAATCAAAATGTTTTTTTCAAAAAAAAAATTTTCATTTTTTTTTGTCAAATTTTTTTTTTTTTTTTCAGATTTTTTTTCAAAAGGATTTTAAAGCCGTGTTGAAACGTCTTTGCTACTCGCGCTTATCTCCTCTCACGTGTTGATTCAGTGAATCCATCTGTGATGAAATATAGCACCATCTAAAACAGACCAGCTGAGTCTCTTCATGCTAACAGGCTAACTGTTGTGTTGCTCAGAATGATACCTGCCTGTCCGTCTGCTTCTATGGGGTCATCTGTGATGAATGGCATTCCTCTTTGTGTTACTGCCCTCTACTGGTCTGGTGGTGTAGTGTATTTACTTTTTTTGATTTACACAATCTACCCGGGACTTCAGCCCACGGTCCAAACGCAGACAACAATGGGGGACCAGGAACCTTTTAGTAGTTCTGGGGGCTAAAAGACCCTGGGACTCTTGGTCCAAATGCACCTTGAGGACCATTACAGTAAAACTCTCAGTGAGGAAAGAGTGAAAATGAGACGTTGTTCTTCTTGTAGCTGCTCTGAATCTTTAAACAAAGCCAGCGGGAGCTCTTGTAAGTCAATGTTCAGATCAATGATATCGATTAGTGCAGCTTTCAAAGCAGGCAATTGTAAAAACAAGCTGTTTTACACACACTTGAGTAATGTTTGTTTTGATAGGAGGTTAACCCGTCCCCCCTCGAGGACCTGACACACACACACACACACACACAGATCAGTGTGTCTCTCACCTGTTGAGGAGGAAGATGTTGTCGGAGCAGGTCAGAGCCTCCAGCAGGATCTTCTTCTCAGAGACGGCGTTGGTTGAGTGGAACTTCATCCAGATGAACTCCCACACGTCCTCGTCCATGAGGCTGACCCCGGTGCAGTACACGATGTCTCTGATGTTGGGTGGGATCCTGCACAGACAAGAAATCCTCACTCTTAGACAACCTCCATCGGAATACATTAGAGTAAAGCAGCAGTAGTGTGTGTGTGTGTGTGTGTGTGTGGTATTTTAGGAATGATTTGATTGGTGTGTGTGTGTGTGCAGTGGACTTGGAAAGAGAATAAAAGTGGAAACTCTGATAAGACATGCCCGAAGGATTAACCAGCACTCTCTCTCTCTGGATGTCAGAAATTCAGATTCCATAAAAGGCTCCATTAAAAAGTCTCTTCATATCTCCTGTGGTCGTAAAATGAAGCAACAAAGACGCAATAAAACCCTCTCTCCATCAGCCGGCTCGTGTGCACTTTCATGTTTGTCTGGTGGAATAATATGAGAGCAACACAAACAACCCCAAACATGACCTTCTTCCTCTGCCGTCATTTAGATTCACAATCTCTGAAGTCACAATCATCCAAGATTTATCCACAGAGTTACAGATAACAGACGGGCTTTTAGGTCCTGGGTAATGTCTGAGTAAAAGACATGATGTAACCTCTGGATTTAAAAAGTGAAGACACTATGAGTGTTTGTTAAAGCTGCAGTCTCTTCAATGTCCAGCAGGGGGCGACTCAACTGGTCCCAAAGAAAGAGTCAGACATGCAAGAAAATGACTCCAACTGGGAGAAGACATCGGGTTAGACCTGGAGCTTACTGGAGGGATTCTAACAGTGGCCTGGGAACACCTCAGAGTCCCCCAGGAGAAGCTGAAAGTGTTGTGGTGGAGAGGATGACTTGCTTTGTTTGCTACCAACACCACCCCCCCCTGAGGTAGAAGGAAGAAGATGGATGCATGGATTTGACGGCTTGTGTAATGTTTGCACTCTCCGCTCTGCTGTAGTAACTCTGTAAAATTAAATGATTCTCTTATATTATCTTTAGAGGTGTTATAGAATAATTCACCTCCTGTACCGCGTGTAGAAATAAATATAAGAGCTACAAACCCCTGCTGTGAACTTTGCTGTTTTAACATGGGGCTCTATGGGGATTGACTCACTCTTGGAGGCAGCCTCTAGTGGACACTTGAGGAACTGCAATTTTTGGGACTTCCACAAAACTTTAGTTTTCCACACCAATTGAGTCAGTTGTTTAGAAGTTACAGTTTGACCTCAAAATGACCAAATATGGTCACTTCTGGGTCGGTGAAAAAAAGCAAGATGGCGGCGTTTAAGAGGTTTAAGAGGCGAGTCCACTTTTTCATGTTCGGTCGATGCAGAGAAACGAGACGTCTGAGGCACTACAGGTAACAACCACTTCCTGTTGTTTGGATGTTTTTGCACTTGAAATGTTCAGAACACACACACACACATACACACACACATGCTCGCTCACACACACACACAAACACACACACACACACACTCTGAGTGGCCCAGCTGGTCACTGGCCTGAATCATCACTAAAGCAAAAAAGTGCACATTTCCTTCACACAGCGTTAGACCGAGTGTGTGTGTGTGTGTGTGTGTGTGTGTGTGTGTGTGTGTGTGTGTGTGTGATTGAGTACGCTCTTGACCTAAATCATCATCACAATACAGTGAGCTCAGCTGTTAACAGAAATTATATATTGTAGTATGAGTGTGTGTGTGTGTGTGTGTGTGTGTGTGTTGAAATGTGTGTGTGTGTGTGTGTGTGTGTGTGTGTGTGTGTGTGTGTGTGTGTGTGTGTGTTAGGTGCAGAGTGAGTGATGCAGGGACAATTACATCATTCACCGACCTGGGAAATCATTTTAGAGATGCTCCACTTAAGAGCAAGCTTCAATACACACCCACTCATTTACACACACACATTTAAACACACACACACACACACACACACACACACACACACACACACACACACACACACACACACACACACACACACACACACACACACACACACACACACGCTGGCAAACTTCCACATGGTGCTGATTGTGGCGTTAAAGTCTTAAGACGTCATGTGCCAAACACTCTGTGACACTGTGTGTGTGTGTGTGTGTGTGTGTGTGTGTGTTTGTGATTGTGAGTGTGTTTACCAGATAACATGATTCTGAAGAGACTTCCAGATAATTCATCACGCAGAAACATTAAGTACGAGTGTGTCTAATGCTGCTGCAGCCACTATTTAAAGCTCCACTCCTTTAATATTTGATCACTTGTTCTCTGACAGCCACAGATGTTGTTCTTTTTAAGTTAACAGTGATAAAGTTTTTGTCTGTAGAATATAAAGTAGAGGAGTCTGAAGAAACCTCCAGATGGCTCTGATCCCGTTAACTTGCACCACAAGACTGAGAGAGTGTGTGTGTGTGTGTGTGTGTGTGTGTGTGTGTGTGTGTGTGTGTGTGTGTGTGTGTGTGTGTGTGTGTGTGTGTGTTTTAACAGTCTACAGAGGATATTTTATGTCCTTAAGCTCAGTCTTTCTCCTGAAATATCCCCTCTTCTTACTCCATTCTTCCACCGGCATCAAACTGACAGTGGGCACGTCGCTCCACCATCTGCTGCGTCTGTGTGTGTGTGTGTGTGTGTGTGTGTGTGTGTGTGTGTGTGTGTGTGTGGGACTCTGGAGTCCGAGTGTCACTCTGCATTTTGAAAATTAAAACATTTCAACGACCCGGTGGAGCAGCGTGCGCTCAGTCGGGTCGTTAAAACTTAAG
>NW_023260070.1:57100-68829 GCF_009762535.1 Notolabrus celidotus
GAAGAAGGGACTGGATCTGATCCGGTCTCTGCTCATGGTGGATTAAGATGAGATCAGACTGAGTCCTGTCTGGAAGAGGGGACTGGATCTGATCCGGTCTCTGCTCATGGTGGATTAAGATGAGATCAGATTGAGTCCTGTGTTTTTGTTGTGATTGGTGTTTTATAAATAAAGGTTGATTGACTCCATCAGTTCTGAATCCTTGCTGTTGAAGTATCTTGTCTTTCCCTCCACATCGCCTCTGACCTCTGGAACTCTGTGCCTGTCCTTTAGAGCAGCTGTCGGTTCAGCAGCAAAGCTCCTGAGGCGCTGGGAGCAGCTGGCCAAACTCATTTTTCAAGATATGAATTTAATGGACAGAAATGTTTTAAAGTCAGATCCATAAAGAGTCTCTGCAGCTCTGCAGGGGGACACTGAGCTCCTCGGTGCATCATTAAGTATAAACACTCTACATGTTTATAGCGTGTTTGAGTGGTTTCATTGGCTGCCTGTAAAAAGGGACAACGGAGGACTTCCTGTTAGCCTGTTAATGGAGACTCCTCTGTGTGTTAGCATGAAGCTTCAGTCTTTAAGGATGCAGCAGTTAAGCTAGCTGTAGGTGTATGAGCTCCTCTTTGTTCCTCTGATTCCCTGATGTTTTTCTCTTAGTACCTGAGGGAGACAACAAACAAACTCAGGGCGACACGGCTCCTCATTAGAAGACTGTTTACCTGTCTTCTGTCAAACTTCAGGGAGGACAGGAAATATGTTTACATTTGATTTGATTCATATTTATGTTTCCCTGCTGTGTAATCTAAACCCTGAGACCGGTTTGTTTTTCTCCTTTGGTGAGAGCATGAGAGTGAATCCTGGTGAATAAACAATAACAAACAAACAAAGCAGCCTTTATAAACTCATGATGGTTACATAACTCTTTGTATTTTAATTATGTTTTATTTATACAGTTTATTTGATAGGGATGATTCAAATTAGTATCACTGCCAGGATTTCATACTTTTATATTTATATATTTTTATATTTTATATTTTTGTTGTCAATATTTTTATATGTCTATATTAATATATTTTATATGTTTCTCATATCTTATATTTCATATGGAATACTAAATGTCTATATGTTTATACTTCCATATTTTTTATTTTAATATTTTACATTTTAGATCTTTATATTTCCTTTTTTATATTCTGTATTTTTTTTTATATTTTCTATTTTTAAATGTAATATTAATTTATTGTGCGCTTTTATATTTTTATATTTATAAACTTTATATGTTTATTTTTTATTTTTTATTTTAGATTTATTTTTTATATTTTATATTTCTGTTGTCAATATTTTTCATATTCTATATTAACATATTCTTTATGTCTATATATCATATTTAATATTTCATAGTTTATATCTAACATGTTTATACTTCCTTTTTTTCTATTATTAAATTTATTATTTATATATTGCACATTTTTATATTTTATATTTTTTTGTCAATATTTTCATACGCCTATATTAATATAGTTTATATTTATATATCATATATTAAATTTCATATATAATATCTAATGTCTACATGTTAATACTTCCATATTTTTTATTTTAATATTTTACATTTTATTTCTTCATATTTAGTTTTTTTAGATTCTGTATTTTTATTTTTCATATTTGATATCATTAAATTCAATATTTTTTTATATTGCATGTTTTTATATTTTTCATATTTCTATACTTTCTGTTTATATTAAATTTTTTGATTTTATATTTCTTTTTTCCTTTTATGTTTGTTGTAAATATTTTTTAAATGTCTATATTAATATATTCTATATGTCTATATACCATATGTTATATTTCATATCTTATATCTAATATGTCTCTATGTTTATACTTCCTTTTTTTCTATTATTACATTTAATATTTATATATTGTACATTTTTATATTTCTATATTTTCTTTTATCTTTTGTTGTTTTTTTGCTTCAAACTTTCTTTTTATTTCCTTTATTTGTTGGTGTTCAGAACCTTTCTATCTACCTTTTCTCTCTCCGTCACTTCATCAGTCTGTTTTATTTTATGTCGGCATCCCTTTCCAGATTTTTGCTTTAAGTTGCCATGACACCTGTAAAGTGTTCCCAGGTGATGTTCTCAAAGTTGCACGAATAGTGCAACAAAAAGAAAAGATAAAAGGTGGAACAGGACTGAAGTTCAAAGAGTTCAAACATCCTTAAAAGCCGTCCTCATGGAAAACCCTCAGTCCTCTTGTTGCATCCGCCCGGCCTCAGGTGAGTTTGTCAGGTGTTTAAACTCAGCTGGATCTCACTACAGTTTATGATCTTGGAACTCTTCCTCCTCCTCACTTCCTGTCATCCTCTCTGTATGTTTCTTGTGATCTGGACCCTGGTGTCATGGATGAAAGTCCAACACCTCAGACTACACGGTCCATGAAACCTCAAACTACGTCCCCTGACTTCATCAGCTTATAGAACCAGAATCAGTAATGCACAGACATCCAGACATGACGCAGCTCCCAGGTTAAAATATGATGAAGCACGGAGCCGCTGACCCCCCCAGGTTTTATTTAAGGATGGAAATTCTGAACACAATGCACAATAGCAGGGAGTAACACGGGGGTTAATTGGGTCCAGCAGTGCATTGTTGCCTGTTACCCCCTACCAGGTTAATCCATCAACGGCTGCAGCCACACCAAGATAAATACAGAGTAGACGCTTCATTTACAAGCAATCCCCCTGCAGGACTTTATTAATATTCCAGGGGGACGCAGAGCTCAAATATTAGCTGTGCCCTGCGGTGATCACGCTCTGTGTTGGAGATGTAATATTAGCCGGAGTCACATGACAGCAGGGGTCTCTTATCACTGATTTAAAGCTGAGGGAGTGATGCAGAGCTGACGTCTGATTCAAGAGAGAGAGGCTGAGAGTGATCAGAGTTATTAAAGTCTAAATACAGGAAGTCAGACGCCTCCTCCACCCTTCACTCTGTCAGGGAGGCAGGTCATTTAAAACTGGGTCAGATGGAGGGATGAATAGAGAGAAAGAAACAACCTAAAATACATCCATTAATAAAAAAGTCAATTTAAAATAATGTTTGTCAGCATTTCATTATATTCCATTCATTCCACTTAATTTTATATTATATTATATTATCTATACATTTTTATTCTTTATGGAAGTTTATTAAAAAATACAATTCAAATAAAAAAAATAAAGAGAAAATTATATTCAAAGCAATATTTGTCAGCATGTTCATTATATTAAATTCATTCCACTTGATTTTTTATATATTAAATTATATTATATACTAAAGTATTATCTATATAGTTTTATTTTATTTGTAAGTTTATTAAAAAATAAAATAAAAATAAAAACAATAGAGAAAATGATATTTAAAATAATATTTGTAAGCATTTTCAATATATTTAATTCATTCAACTTGATTTTTATGTATTATTTAACATTGTAATATCTAAATATTTTGATTTATATGTAAGTATATTAACAAATAAAATAAGGATTAAAAAAGGAAGACAAAATAATATTTCATATGATATTTTTCAGCATTTTAATTATATTTAATTATTTCCACTATATTTATAAATATTATATTATATGGTATACTAGTATATTTATATTTTGAGTTATTAAAAACTACATAATTCTTTGTTTTTTTTATTCTGTATATTTATTAATTCCTCTCCTTTATTTCTTCTGCTCAGCCTTAAAGGAGTAAACTGTCACTCGACTGGACTTCTACACTTTAAGTGACGTATTACACAACAAAGAATTTATATAGTAAAGATTATTTAAATACATAGGATTAAGTTAATTGATAAGATAAAGTAAACACCAAGAAGTGTTGATATTTCAGAATATTTGACTCTGACTCTGGAGAGTTTTCCTCTGTAATACCCGGCCTGTTTGCTTCAGTCCACAAAAGGAAAATTCATGCAAACATGGACTCTGTGTCTGCAGATCTGTCTGTTTGGTTCATATCATTAATGATGGATGTTCAGACTGATGTTGTGCTGATCTGTTTGTGAAAAAGAAACATATATATAGTATATATGTATTTAATATTTCAGTCTAACTCTTTCACATTAGTTGTTTTGTATTGCTGGTAATAGAGTTGAACTTCCTCCTGACTGAACTCCAGTTATTGTTGAATAAAGAGATTAGTCATTAATACTCGAGCACAGAGAAAAGGAAATCCACATACATGTGCTCTGGAGATGGGATTAAAATCAATGAATAGAGCATGAAATATTAAAAAATCGCTGCCCTGAAGGGATTAATCCGGCATGAATGTGGATTTAAATTCTTCTTTCCCACCACTGAAAACGGAGCGCTGACTAATTTGCTCCTCAGAATTTAGAAAGCTGCGCTTGTTTTAAAGTGAGGACAGGAAAATGGAGCTTTTCCAAAACGCTGCCATATGGTCCGTCATGTGAGCGGCTCCCTCATCGCTGAGCTCTGTACACAACTTCACTTTGAGAAGCGAGGGAGGAGTTGGAGAAAGGGGTGAAAGTAGAGGAGGATGTGACTGTGGGCTGTGAACTCTGAGAGAAGACGTTAGTAACAGACACAGACGTTACTTCTCTGTTGATTCATTCAGAAAACCTGCCGGCTGCAGAGTGAAAGAGTGTTTAATTTACTGTTTTTTTAATTTAAGCACGCCTCTTATCATCAGCTCCCTGCTGTCCTCTGCAGAACACCAGCATCTGTTTCTATTTAATTTGCCGTTTGAAATCTAATTTTGCAGATCTCGTTAAGGACCCGGAGGGAGCCAGAGAGCCAGCAGCTACATGAAAGAGGAAAAGTTAGAGGCAGACAGACGGAGGGAGGAAAAAGAGGAATACAAATATACAAGGGATCAATGTGGAACAAGAGGGGATGGAGTGTGGAGGAACAATTAGGAGCTCATTGTTTGTTTGGGTTTAAGCTGCAGAGTTAAAGCTTTACATTGTGACTTCCTACTTAATGAAGTCTGCATTAAAATACAACAACAATTAAAACATCATAAACCTGATGTTACTGTTACTATCATAAATCAAAGGGTCTAACTGACTCAGAGACAGAAACTCTTCTGGATTCTCCTTTCAGTCAGCAGGAGGGAAACAGGCTTTAATGGCTGCAACCTAATCCTGTTAGTAAATCTTCTTCATCAATAAGGTCGACTAACAGATCTGTGTTATCCCTCTGACAGCCTCAGACTGGTTTACTAAAGTCTGACACATTACTGATGATATTTATAATTAAGTCACAGAGCTAGATCCTTTTTTAACCAGTAGAAGTCACTGGATCAACACCAGACTCCATGATCAGTCATTGTACCTCCCAGTGCTGATAAATCACTGCTGCCTTGATCCGTGTGCTTCTGTCATTAGCTTTGATCAAAGAACATTCTGAAACATCAAAGAACATTCTGAAACATCAAAGAACATTCCAGAAATCAAAGCACATTCCAAACAAGATCCAATAATCAAAGAACGTTCTGAAACATCAAAGAACATTCTGAAACATCAAAGAACATTCTGAAACATCAAAGAAAATTCTGAAACATCAAAGAACATTCTGAAACATCAAAGAACATTCCAGAACTAAAAGAATTCCAGATATCAAAGCACATTCCAAACAAGATCCAATAATCAAAGAACGTTCTGAAACATCAGGGAACATTCCAGAAATCTAAACTCCTCTGAGAATAACAAAGGCTTTCCAGGAATTCCAAACTCATTCCAGAAATTCAATCATATTCCATCAATCAGAGCGCATTCCAAACGGATAAAAAAAAAATCTAAGCACATTCCAGAATTCAAAGAGCGTTCTGAAACATCTAAGAACATTCCAGATATCAAAGCGCAATCAAAACAAGATCTAATAATCAAAGAACATTCCAGAAAATAAAACATATTCCAGTCATCACAATTCATTCCAGTAATCAAAACTCCTCTGAGAATAACGAGGGCTTTCTAGGACTTCCAAACTCATTCCAGAAACTCATGTTCCATCAATCAGAGCGCATTCCAAACAAGTTTTATAAAGTTCAAGAATTCAAAGAGCGTTAAATAATTGAAAGAGCATTCAAGAATTCAAAGAGTGTTCCAGAATTCAAAGAACATTCCATAAATCAAAGAACATTCCAGAATTTAAAGAACCTTCAAAAGTTCAAAGAACTTTCAAGAAATCAAAGAGCGGTCCAGAATTCAAAGAACATTCCAGAATTCAAAGAACATTCCAGAATTCAAAGAACATTCTAGAATTCAAAGAACATTCAAGAAATCAAAGAGCGTTTAAGAAATCAAAGAGCGTTCAAGAATTCAAAGAGTGTTCAAGAATTCAAAGAACATTCTAGAATTCAAAGAACATTCAAGAAATCAAAGAGCGTTCAAGAATTCAAAGAGTGTTCAAGAATTCAAAGAACATTCTAGAATTCAAAGAACATTCAAGAAATCAAAGAGCGTTCAAGAATTCAAAGAGCGTTCAAGAATTCAAAGAACATTCAATAATTCAAAGAACATTCAATAATTCAAAGAGCGTTCAAGAATTCAAAGAGCGTTCAAGAATTCAAAGAGCGTTCAAGAATTCAAAGAGCGTTCAAGAATTCAAAGAACATTCAATAATTCAAAGAGCGTTCCAGAATTCAAAGAGCGTTCAAGAATTCAAAGAGCGTTCCAGAATTCAAAGAACATTCAAGAATTCAAAGAGCGTTCCAGAATTCAAAGCGTGTTTAAGAATTCAAAGAATGTTCCAGAATTTAAAGAATGTTCCATAAATCAAAGAACATTTTAGAATTCAAAGAGCGTTCCAGAAAACAAAGAACGTTCAAGAATTCAAAGAACATTCCAGAATAAAAAGAATGTTCCATAAATCAAAGAACATTCCGGAATACAAAGAACATTCCAGAATTCAAAGAGCGTTCTGGAATTCAAAGAATGTTCCATAAATCAAAGAATGTTCCATAAATCAAAGAACATTCCGGAATTCAAAGAACATTCCAGAAATCAAAGAGCGTTCTGGAATTCAAAGAATGTTCCATAAATCAAAGAATGTTCCAGAATTCACAGAACATTTCAAACAAATTCCAAAAACATAAACTCCACACACACACATTCCAAACACACGAGAAATCAAAAGTCCCAGACGTTTTCTACAAATCAAAGTCCATGAAGAACTCAAGCAGCCCATCCTGAACCCTGAGCTGGATGAACTCAAACTCTGTGACTTTAAATAACCTTTCTTCCTGCTGACATCATTTCCTCATTCCTGCATACAGGGGGCTGATATGAGAGCACAGCAGATAATGACGGCTAGTTCTCTGTAAGCTAACGGGTCACTTTGATGATGACGGGTGAAGAGAGTAAAAACTATCATCATGGTGTGAGTCTCCATCATCATCATCAGATACTTAGAACCTCACACTGTGGCGTCCCCAGTGTGACGTCCAGTCCTCGTCTTCACGCTGAGTGGGACATGTTAACCTGCACCTTTGAGTGTAAAACTCCAGGTGTGTGTGTGTGTGTGTGTGTGTTACCTGTTCTTGTTGCTGGAGATCCAGTCAGAGATGTAGGCGACGGCCTGCCGGTGACACTGCTTGTTCCCGAAGCTGCAGGCTAACATGATGAGCTCCCTCTGCAGCTCCCTGAAGAAACAGAGCGGAGGACAACTTTCAATATTTAATGTTAGCATTCTTTCATTCTATCAACGCAGACGCCATAAAAACACATCATCAAAGGAAGCTTCAGTCTGGAGGACAAACATCAGTCTCATCTGTGAGTGTGAGCACAGATAAAAGAGGACAGGACTTCTTTAACAAACACTGTAAACAGAGAGACTCTGCGTCCCCTCAGTCTCAGAGACGTTTACAGATCAGAGCGATGTCTCCGCCGTACTGCCGATAAATCTCAACGACCGCCGAGTCATCCATCAGACGATAAAACGAACAGAAACCAGAGGACTTCAGAGATCTCTCACTCTGCATGCTTTTCAGAAACAGAAACATCCAAAGTGCTGCTGATGTCAGAGCCCATGGTTATTAACTTATCACGTGGTTAAAAACGTCTCCGTGTCGTTCATGAATATCAAAGAGAAGAGGATTTACTCCGTCTGGTAGGACGCCTGCAGGATGTTCCCCTCACTGCCCGGGACGTTTGTCGGCCAACCCATCTGATGGTAGCGGGACGCAACCTGCTTCAGCACGTAGTCCTGTAACACACACACACACACACACACACACACACACACACACACACACACACACACACACACACAGTAGAGTTAATTAAGACACAGACCATTGTCAGAGCTGTAGAGACAGATTATCCTGCTAACATGGAGCTGAGACTGACTGGCTGGCTGGCTGACTGACTGACTGGCTGGCTGACTGACTGGCTGACTGACTGACTGGCTGACTGGCTGACTGGCTGACTGGCTGACCGACCGACCGACCGACCGACCGACCGACCGACCGACCGACCGACCGACCGGCCGGCCGGCCGGCCGACCGACCGACCGACCGACCGACCGACCGACCGGCCGACCGACCGACCGACCGACCGACCGACCGACCGACCGACCGACCGACCGACCGACCGACCGACCGACCGACCGGCCGACCGGCTGGCTGACTGGCTGACTGGCTGGCTGGCTGGCTGGCTGGCTGGCTGACTGGCTGACCGACCGACCGACCGGCCGACCGGCCGACCGACCGACCGACCGACCGACCGACCGACCGACCGACCGACCGACCGGCTGACTGACTGACTGGCTGACTGGCTGACTGGCTGGCTGGCTGGCTGGCTGGCTGACTGACTGACTGGCTGACTGGCTGACTGACTGACTGACTGGTTGACTGACTGACTGAGTAATTGATTGATCACTTACACTGAACAGGCTGTATTCGTCTGTGCGGTCCAGCAGTTTGTCCAGCTGGTAGAGCGCTCGGCTGGCGGCGTGCCACGGCAGGAAGGACGGCTCCTCTGGGAGGTAGCCAATCAGCTGCAAGGGAACGCCCTGTGGGAGGTACCCGGCCCTGAGAGACGGAGACAGAAGAAGAAGAAGATGTATTTAAAGAGAGGATGTGACGTCATGATGGAGAGCTGTGTTTACGAATGAAGCTCCTGCAGCGCTGTAGAGAAGAGGAGGAACATCTTTCAGCCTCACAGAATAATGAGCTTTTGGCCGGTTTGGCCTTCCATACACAGAATCAGTTCTCACAGGTCGTCTCTTTCTGGACTCTAAACTTTTTATGAGTGCAGACTCTGAGACGTCTCCAAGTGCATTCTGGGACATTTATTCGATTCCAAGACAGATATTAATCTACATCTGATCTTTAACCCTCCGTCTCACTGCAGGGTGTGTGTGTGTGTGTGTGTGATTCTGTGTGTGTGATTCTGTGTGTGTGTGTGATTCTCTGTGTGTGTGTGTGTGTGTGTGTGTGTGTGTGTGTGTGTGTGTGTGTGTGTGTGTGTGTGTGTGTGTGTGTGTGTGTGTGTGTGAATAAACTACAGTATGAACACATTAGGACAAACTTGGCCTCTAAATGCCACCGCGGCTCTCCGGCTGCCCAGGTTACATCCAGCGCCTCATGAATATTAATGCGCCTCTTTTTGTGCATTCATTAACATTCATGATGTTTTTGGTGGGGGGGGGGCGGGGGGGGCGAGGCACTCACCTGCTTCCAGTGCCGACCTTCAGCCCCACCCACCGCTCATGAATATTAACGAGGGGGAGTCGAGGACAGGAAGTGGACTTGGTTTTATCGGTTTTGACTCTGATTATTGATTTCCAGCAGAGAGGAGAGAAACCACAGACAGAGTTTTTATGACTTCACACCCACCGCTGCCCGGCTCTGACCTCTGCTGAAGAGCTGTCAGTCAAAGTGAGAGACGGACGCACGGCGAGGGAGGCCAGGGATTTATTGTCCTCGTGCTGAAACGGTTTGCGGTGTGTTTTTAATTTACAGACAGAGACAGGCGGGTTCAGAGAGAGAGAGAGAGACGGACCTCCACAGGAAGTTAATCTGCCTCAGATAAGACTCTCTAAATCTTCTCAGAGCGGGGAGAGAGTCTGAATTCCAGACCTTCATATTTCCATAATCTTCTTCGGATCCAACGCAACCGACCTCCACACATTCATCTCTGTCTCCATCACGCTCCTGGCCTCCGACACATTACCATAATCCACCCAGCTCGCAGAGACTTCCTGTTTACATCACTCCAGACTGAAGCGGCGGTGCTAAACGTGGAGGCGGCGGAGGGGGAGATAGCTGTGACCATGGCAACAGCATCCAGCAAATTGATGTGCTCGTGTGTTTGTTTGTCCGTCAGCGGGCAGACGCCGTCACGCCACACTAAGTGCCGCTCCAGTGTGATCAGTCGTCAAGGAAACAGCTGTCACAATAACAGAGGAGTGTTTCTGAGGAGGTCACTCGCTCTCAGCTCCGTTTTTAATTCTTTGTTTTCCGTCCTTGCAAAGTTTCCCCCAAAATAAGGAGAAGGCGACGATATCAAGAGACATCCAGGAAGTCAAGAGACGTACGATGCATACCAAGTAACGCTCCCTCTCTCTCTTTTCATCCCTCTGCTTCGTCTCCTTTACTAAACTCTGCAGAAATGACATCAAGTGAAGCTACAATCCTGCATTAAGTATTTTGGTAACGCTCCAACGTTCACAGCGCCTCCTGCATGTGAATGAAGCAGCAACAATAAGAGGTTGAACCTGATTATAGCTGATCCAGAAGCTGCTGACAGCTGAAAGAAGAACAACTCAACAACCTGGAGCTTTAACTGATACATACCTGGACCTCCTGCACTCACTGTCAAACATCATCCCTCCACCTGCTATCAGAGGTCTGCTCAGGACAGTAAGTCAGTCTAAGCCTCCCTGTACCCAGCACCTTTTCTTCCACTCCTCCTGGGGGTGCTTGAGGCGTTCCTAGGCCTGACGAGATACATAATCCCTCTAGTGTGTTCTGGGTCTGCCCTGAGTCTCCCAACAATTGAACGTGCCCAGAAAGCTTCCAGAGGAAAAGCACCCGGGAGGCGTCCTGATCAGATGCCAGAACCGTCTCAGCCGGCCTCTTAAACATGAGGAGCAGCAGCTCCGCTCTGAGCCCCCTGAGGGATCTCTGAGCTCCTGCCTCCACAGGTGAACCGGGCCGACCTGCAGAGGAGACTAACTGCAGCTGTGTTACCTGCAGACTCCAGCTGCTGGTCTCTGCTAAAGGTCATGACCCCCTGAGAACGTGGACCAAGAACTCTAAAGTTTAACACCTTCATACATTTACAGCTGCTCACTGTACGAGTTACAGCCTTAAGAAACAGAGATGACAAACTGCATATTGATCATTTCTGATGCATTCTGGGTCGTCTACAAAAAAATGTGTTGCTCTAAAAGTAGTATCGGAGGTCGAGCCTCTCCTCTCCTTTGGAATCATCTACCAGTCAGGGTCCGGGAGGCAGACAGAGTAGGCTTCAAACTTTCCTTTTTGATAAAGCTTATAGTTAGAGCTGGATCAGGCTTGGACCAGGTCTTAGTTCTGCTGCTATAGGCTTAGACTGACACACTGGGATCCTGTCTTTCCCTCTCTCTCCTCTCTCTGCCTGTCTCTCACTTTAACTCTTCCTGTCCCATTAAAGTTACTAACCATAGACCTTTCTGGAGTCCCTGAGCTCCCTTGTCTCGTAGGTTCCTCTGGATCTCTGCTGTAGATTCCTTTTTGGGGTCT
>NW_023260070.1:69329-88745 GCF_009762535.1 Notolabrus celidotus
ATGGTCAGCCATGATCATTCAGCATCAGTCAGGTGGAAACAGGGCGAGCGACACTGACTCTGTTAGAGAGAGAGAGGGAACGAGGGAGGAGAGAGAGAGGGAGGAGAGAGATAGAGAGAGAGAGAGAGGGAGAGAGAGAGAGAGGAGAGAGAGAGAGAGAGAGAGAGGGAGAGGGAGAGAGAGAGAGAGGAGAGAGAGGGAGGGAGAGAGAGAGAGAGAGAGAGAGAGAGAGAGAGGGAGAGAGAGAGGGTGTAATAGCTGCAGCAGGCGGCGAGCATCAGTCAAGCTGAAGTGGATGAAGGTTATTGTCTTCTTCAGAGAGACGGGGAGGTTAAATGTGTTGTACGGTGAGAGCTGTGAGCGCTGCAGAGATGTTTCTCACTTTTTATGTTGGAAGAAAAATACAGACTCGTTTATCGGGACTATAACCCGTCACGTTTATTCCCTCCTTCATTGTTTTTACTCCTTCTTCATCTCACTTTGGACAGATCGCTCAGATCACTCAAAAACACTGAATATCAGGAGGTTTGTTTGAGTTTATCAGACTCCTGCAGGGATCCAGGAGAGTCATCGGTGTGTCTCTACTTAAAGAAAAGGGCGGAGCACAGCGCAGTCAGTCAGTCCAGGTTCAGTCAGTCCAGGTTCAGTCAGTCCAGGTTCAGTCAGTCCAGGTTCAGTCAGTCCAGGTTCAGTCAGTCCAGGTTCAGTCAGTCCAGGTTCAGAGTTTGGAGTAGAGGTGTGCTCCTCTTTATAAATCCTAAGAAAACACAGGGACTCGACTTTGACTCAGACTTGACTCAAACTTAGACTCAGGTATCTCAAATCTCAACGTGGTCTTGGTTTCAGGTTATGTGCTCAAATCAGACTCAGGTCTTGGAAACCCATCTTGGACTGTTGATAGGAAGTTGACTCAGACTCGACTTAGACTCAGATAATCAGGATTTGAGTTGGATTCGGACTCCAATCTGATGCAAGTATCGGAGGGACTCCACTCAGATCCAGACTCTTGAATGGGGCCTGACCTAGACTTGGACCCAGGTTATGGGGACTTGACTTGGACTCAGACAATCAGGATTTGATTTGGATACAGACTGAACAGGGATTCAACTCAGATCCAGACTAAGGTAATGGGGTCTGACGCAGACTTGAACCCAGGTATTAGAGGGCCTCAGAAACAGGCTCAGGTAACAGGAGACTTGACTCAGACTCAGATTCAGATAATGGGGACCTCTTCGAGACCCGAACCAGAATCAGGTCATGGAGGCTTGACCTGGACTCAGACTGAGGTAACAGTGAATCGATCTGATGCAGGAATTTAACTCAGATCCAGACTCATGAATGGGGCCTGACTCAGACTTAGACCGTGGTAACAGGGACTTGACTTGGCCTAGAACTCAGATAATCAGGATTTGATTTGGATTTGGACTGAACAGGGATTAGATTCAGATCCAGACTAAGGTGGTGGTGCCTGACTCAGACTCAGATTCAGATAACAGGGGTCTGTTTTAGACCCAGACTCAGATAATGGGGGCTTGACCTGTTCTCAGACTGAGGTAACAGGGACTCGATCTGATGCAGGGATTGAACTCAGATCAAGATTTTTGAATGGGGCCTGACTTGGACCCAGGTAATGGGGACTTAACTTGGACTCAAATGTAGGTAATGAGGACTCAGACTCAGATAACAGGGACTGAACTCTTATGCAGGTATAGAGGACCTGACTCAGACTCATGTGATGGGGCCTCTGACTCTGGTGATAGGGACTCAACTTGGACCCAGGTAATGGTACTTGACTTAGATTCCCTTTTGGACTTGATTGGACTTGAAGTCTGTCTTCTACTCGAGGTCTGGTGACTCGATTACAACTCAACATAAGAATATTAAAAACTGAACCTTCAATAAATTATAAAAGAGGGGTAACTAGAGGTCACATCGGTCTGAGGTTTTAGGGGACCACTTCACTAGAAGGATCTCTGTTTCCACCTCTAAACAGGAACTTTAAAACTCTTCTTCTCTGAGTTCGAGACGCAGTTTCTCTCTGATTCTTGAAGATGACGTTAAAGAGAAGAGGTTTTTGGAAAGACTGGATGACGTGGGAGTTATTCATCTCTGCTGAATACAAATCCTAGCCAACAAAAACCTGTACCCTCACAGCACCTGAGCCCAGATAGACCCAAGGACAGCCAGGTAAGTAAGTGTGCTGTAGTTTCAATTAAACTCCTCTTTCATTGTCTGTATCTGAACTTTTCTTCTGCTGGGGATGTGAGACGATCTCAGTAGAAATGCAGAAATGTACATTTGGCGTCTTTGACTTCTAAAACATCCTTCTCTTAGAAATCTCTGCTTCTATAGAAGAATATAAGGAACGGATGAACTCTCTCTCTGTGAGAATAAAGATCCAGAGATTATATTTTCAGAACCTGAACTCACTTTTCACATCGCTGATGTGTCTGAATGTTCGCTGTCCTTGGTGCTGAAATGGTTTTAAAGCAGCAGCTGAACCGACACTCTTCAATGGATCTGTTCCTCCACAGTGAGGCTGTGTGTTTGAGTGGGCTGTGGAGTGTTTTTACAGCCAAAAACTGGATTATGTTCTTTAAAGGAGGAAGAAACTGATTCACAACCTGAAGGTTAACAGTGTGTGTTCACTCAAACAGACCTTGAATGTTGACTCTGAATAAAACAGAGTACATCAGGTCTTCATGTTCAGTATGTCGCCTCAAAGTCCAGTTTTATCTTTACATACGCTGACTGATGTGCATAATAACCCCACTTTCTTCTTGATCTTCCGGCTGTGTAAGAAGCTTGATTCTGATTGGTCAAAACCCCTTGACCATGGTTATTAACTTTCACTACGCCAGTGACAAACTCATCACGTCATGACTCGGGTCAAATCAATCCATGGAGAAGAGTTCAGACACATTTAGCTTCTGCTTGTTGACACTATGAGCGTAAGGTGAGGGGAAACCGTTAGCTTCCGTTAGCATCAACACAATGTAGTACGATGACTCTGATCTTAACTCACACTTTTGTTTCCCATGAGCAGAGATAATTACTGTAAATCTACACTCCTCTCCTTTGGAATCATCTACCAGTCAGGGTCCGGGAGGCAGACACCCTCTCCACTTTTAAGAGTAGACTTAAAACTTTCCTTTTTGATAAAGCTTATAGTTAAGCTGGATCAGGCTTGGACCAGCTTTTGTCATGCTGCTATAGGCCTAGACTGCCGGGGGAACTGGCACACTGACACACTGGGATCCTAGCTCACCTTCTTCCCCCCAACCCCTTCATCACTTACTTTAACTCTGCCTGTCCCATTAAAGTTACTAACCATAGACCTTTCTGGAGTCCCTGAGCTCCATTGTCTCGTAGATTCCTCTGAGCTGCCGTAGACGTCCTCCTGCTGTGGACGATCTGGACTCCAGCTGATACGGACGTGCTGGACTCCAGCGGCAACAGCTTCTACGACTCGTCTCATCACTATCACCTCTCTCTCTCTCTTACTCCCCTCTATCTGTCTTTCCAGACCCAACTCAGTCGAGGCATGATGGCTGTCTAACATGAGTCTGGTCCTGCTGGAGGTTTCTGCCTGTTAAAAGGAAGTTTTTCCTCTCCACTGTAACTAGCTAAATACTGTGATGTGCAATGCTCATGATGGATTAAGGTGGGGTCAGACTGAGTCTTACCCTGTCTTGGTGTTGGGTCTCTGTTCATAATTTGACATAGTGTGGTCTAGACCTCCTATGTTTGTAAAAGCGTCTTGAGATAACGTTTGTTGTGATTTGGCGCTATACAAATAAAGATTGATTGATTGATACACAACATTAAAACACTGCTATATTAACAAACAGTATGCTACAGTTCATGATTTCACCACTAGATGTCACTTCATGTTTCTGTTTGTTGATAAACTGGACTGATGGCAGGTATGGTTCACCGTTAGCTTGTTTAGAGACACTGATTGGCCAAATGTAATAAAAATGTCATTTCTGTGACGATGTTTTGATCAGTTTGGACATTACGTTCTACGAGTTAAGATGAACCTTACGTCTCATTGCTGAAACCAAACTATGACACAACTTAAAGGGTAACTAAACCCCTCAGTTTCAAGGAATTACATCTACCCATTGAATTTCAAAAAATGGCATTGGAACGTCAATGCATAAATTTGGACAGGTAAGGGTACGATGACAGACACTCATTTTCAACACAATTTGAGGAATTTTAATACTTAATGCTCAACCACTGGGATCAATGATAATAATAATAAATTATATTTATATAGCGCCTTTCAAGAAACCCAAGCTGGCTTCACAGGGTCTGAGGGGTAGGTGGGGATATCTAATGGGGAAAGAACTTGAGGAAAAGGTGCATTTTGATTGCTTTCTTAAAACTGTCCAGGGTTGGAAGGCTGGACAGTCAAGACATCAAGACCCACATTGATTAACAGCACTACTAAATCCCTATATAAACATGTTCTCAGCTAAAACAAAGTGGTTTTGGGTTTAGTTACACTTTAAGTTACAAACTAACTTGTTTGTACGTATGGTTTAGTGACGACTTAACACCCTAACTTAGGATACAACTCATGCAGAGCTGGTGTCCCAGCACCCATTGAGGTAGTTTGTGGCTTCAGGTCTCACAATGTGCAGAAATTAAGGCATTATCTCAGCTCCATATTTACTGTCATTTACCTCAGTCATGATAGGGAAACGTGGAGCGACATCCTGTCCTGCAATATCCCTGCACGGTACAAGGTCCTGGATCCTGCTCCCCCATAACCGCCCTCTCAGATTCACGTCATCCCTCACTCTGTCATTTAGACGTGATGTTTTGTAAAAACAGCCCAGGTTCAAAAACTATCAGTGTAGCTTTAAGAGGACACTGTGAGTGATTCTAATTCCCTGTTGGTGAACACATAAATCTGAGAGCCTCAAAGAGACTCTAACATGTTCATTATCAAGTGTGGAGAGAGCTCATTAGGAACAAATGGCTTCCTGCAGCTTTTTATCAGTGACCAGTAGATGCTTTTGAAGCACAGACACAGACACAGACACACACACACACACACACACACACACACACACACTCACACACACTCAGCCTCATTTAGAAAGAGCAGCGACTGTATGTGAGCACAAACGACACGAATAAAGAGTGTTTAAAAGATAGAGCTTCTCTTTAGTGTCATTAAAAACCCCTCAGAGTCTTAAGTGGACTCATTTTCCTCCAATTGATTTATATTTTAATTAAAGTGGATTTTAATTACAGACAGCAAAACAAACAGTAATTAATTTATCATTTAGGAGAGAGTGTGTGATTGTTTGTGTGTTTGTGTGTATGTGTGTGTGTGTGTGTGTGTGTGTGTGTGTGTGTGTGTGTGTGTGTGTGTGAGGTCAATGCATCACAATCAGCCGCAGAAAGAAAAACTATTTACCAACCCGAGAACAGAACCTGTGTCGCCGCGGGCAACAGCGGATCAATAATACTGCTGCCTAGCAACCTGATATTTAATCTGATATTTATATCAACGTGATTGACAGGAGTGGACCTCCATTATACACACACACACACACACACACACACACACACACACACACACACACACACACACACACACACACACACACACACACACACACACATACACTGTCAGCAGAACGGACAACAGTGTTGATTAATATTTGATTTCAATAAAGCCTGCATTCATTCAAAACAACACTGTATGAATGTATGTGTGTGTGTGTGTGTGTGTGTGTGTATGTGTGTGTGTGTGTGCGTGTGTGTGTTATGTTTTATTCATCAAAGTCAGAAACCAGCTGACAACACATTCTGTTACTCACTACATGGAGAGAAAGGTGGTTGTGATTGGTCAACAAGGGGAACTTTAAAAATTCTTCAGTGACACTTTTTACATTAAACTTCAAGTTTTGCCCAAATATGGGCGTGGCTGACTGGATTGACAGGCAGGAACACTGTAGCTGTTAGCGAGGAGGCTAAAGGCCCGCCTCTTTACCTTACACTAGCTCCACAGAAGCTAATATGAAAGTGCTAAAAACTGCAGTTCCTTCAGTGTCCACTAGAGGCTGGCTGCAGAAACACAGGAAACCACATACACACCCATTCAAAGAGACGATCTTTACAGCAGAAATAAACATGTTTACAGCCTGGTTCAAAAAACAGTTTAGGTCTGAAGAGCTCATTTCTCTATTGGGGGGATTTTTTTAATAACTCGTTATTATGAAGATTTTAAACTTACGAGTTTTGCCCAAATAAGGGCGTGGCTGACTTGATTGACAGGTGGGAACACTGTAGCTGTTAGCGAGGAGGCTAAAGCCCCGCCTCTTTATGTCACACTAGCTCCACAGAAGTTAGGTTGAGTTCAGCATTTCCAATATGGCCGCCACCGCCGACAGTCGGCTTCAAAGCAGAGCTTCAGGAACAGACGGATGACGTCACGGAGACTATGTCTGTTTACTATACAGGATATGGTCACAACAGATCTATTCAACCTTATTAAAGCCCAATGGAGGCTCTTTATCTTCTGATACGTAGTAAACCAGCGTACAGTACAAGTGCAAAGAACTGCAGTACCGTCAGTGTCCACTTGAGGCTGTCTCTAAAGCCACTGAATCCCCATAAGAACCCTCTTTAAAGCAGAGTTTAACATGTTTCCAGCTTCATACTAAACTTTTATTCTGTCACTACATCTCATTCTTTCATTCCTCATAATTATATGGGAAGTTAATCTTTTTATAACTCTTTAGTTTTTATTATATTAACAGTAAAGTTATGCATAGTGAGGGGTAATAAGGGGCGTGGTTAACTAGCATCTAGGCTATTGCTTCGCTATATCTTGGGCTTCAGTCTGGCTTTTATGTCGGGTTTAACAATTTTATTACTTACTTTTTACCATAACATTGATTTAAATGTTGCTTTATTATTTTATTAATTTAACTGTTTATTATTTTAATTTATCTACTCAGTTTTATTGATATTTTTAGCCTTCATTTTATTTTCAACTCACACTTACCCTTTTACATTTATTTATTATAACTATTTATATTCTTAATATGAATTTGATGCTTTAACTTATTTTAATCACACATATTTTAGTGTTGTTGTGCATTAATCTCTATTTTAATATCTTTGTTTTTAATATGTTTTGACATTATTTTATTTCTGCTTCTTTCTTGTTTTCAGTCGCTGTAAAGTTCTTTGAATTTCATTTTAAATGTATGAAAGATGCTCTATAAACCGTGTACATGTTTTATGAAGACTAGGCTGGAATCTCAAACTTTTTATTACTTTTAAACTATTCAACCAACACGCATTCACTTAAATTCAAAACAGAGATATGATCAGACAGCGTGAAATCTCCCTACAGGGTTTTAAAGCTCACAATCCTGAACCAACAAAAACCAAACAGGACCAGAGCAGAAAACGCTGCAAATGAAACTACATGACAAACGTCTATTCAGAAGTCTGAAGGAGGATTTACAAAACACACCCAGAGTGAGAGAGTGCCAACAACAAGCCGAGGAGCCTGATTAGACATTCAGAGAGAAGTTTATGATCTACTAACCTGACAGAGTGAGTCTCTCCAAAAGGGCGAGGTCTGACCTTTCCTCAGCACTGACTGATCAACACGCTGTATCTCGTTTGTTCACATTTGATTTTGGTCCTTTAGCAGACACGAGAGCACCAAACCGAAACCGGGCCTGGTGAGTAAAGATAGTGGAGTGGAGAACGTCCAGAGAACACTGGCACGTTGACACGCTGGCCATCCAGCAGGCCCAACACCTTGTCCACACCGGCCACTTAGTCCCGCACAGAGTTGGGTTCAGGCGGCGATGACAGCCTGGTGCATGTGTGCTGTGTTTACTCTCCTCAGATAGAATGGACTGAAGTCTTTAAACGTTCTTCAGGCTGTTGTTTACACGACTAAATGCAGTGAAACGAGCTGCTGTGGACGGCTGCATCGATCGGGATTGTCCCCTCAGACAGTTATGACACGGACGACTAAAAACACTACATTAGGCGTCTGAGTGAGGTCATTTCTCACAGTCCTAAACGTCTGTAACAAGTCCCTGATGATGACAGGAAGTGGACTCTGGTGGCTCTGCAGACGGGGAGAGGACAGACTGTTGGGCTGGACGGTTTGTCTTCTCAGTTCAACACCACACTAAAGCTGTGAACTCAACTCTTATACAGAATTCATCTGTGACAAACTCAATCCAAGTTTAAAATATCCTTCCAGGCTGTGAAATAGCTTCATGGTGTATATGTTGTTTATGATGCAGAACATGAACTCTAACTCTCAGGAAGCTGAATGTGTGCATCACTCAAGTAAGACGACTTTTCCTCCAGAGTCAATAAAAAATGTTATTTTGTCACATCTCATTGAATTATATTACCCAATATCATATCATATCTCACACATAATCATACTGAGTGAAATTATCATTCTGTGTATGACCATATCATATCGCATTGCAACATATTGTATCATATGAAAGCGTAGCATATTGCATCATATTGAATGGTATCGTTTTGCGCCGTATCATATTGTATAGGAGTGTAGCATAGCATAATGCACCGTATTGTATTGTATCGTACCGTATCGCACCGCATTGTATTGCAATCCATCATATCTTATTGCACCTTATCTTATCTTATTGCACCTTATCTTATCTTATTGCACTGTAACATATGTTATTACACCGTATCACTTCGAATTGCACCGTATCTTATCATATTGCACCGTATCTTATCTTGTTGCACCGTATCTTATCATATTGCACCGTATCTTATCATATTGCACCATATCTTATCATATTGCACCTTATCTTATCATATTGCACCGTATCTTATCATATTGCACCTTATCTTATCATATTGCACCGTATTTTATCATATGGCACCTTATCTTATCATATTGCACCTTATCTTATCATATTGCACCGTATCACTTCGAATTGCACCGTATCTTATCATATTGCACCATATCTTATCATATTGCACCGTATCTTATAATATTGCACCGTATCTTATCTTGTTGCACCGTATCTTATCATATTGCACCGTATCTTATCATATTGCACCGTATCTTATCATATTGCACCGTATCTTATCATATTGCACCGTATCTTATCATATTGCACCGTATCTTATAATATTGCACCGTATCTTATCTTGTTGCACCGTATCTTATCATATTGCACCGTATCTTATCATATTGCACCGTATCTTATCATATTGCACCATATCTTATCATATTGCACCGTATCTTATCATATTGCACTGTATCTTATCATATGGCACAGTATCTTATCATATTGCACCGTATCTTATCATATTGCACCGTATCTTATCATATTGCACCTTATCTAATCATATTGCACCTTATCTTATCATATTGCACCGTATCTTATCATATTGCACCTTATCTTATCATATTGCACCATATCTTATCATATTGCACCGTATCTTATCATATTGCACCTTATCTTATCATATTGCACCGTATCTTATCATATTGCACCGTATCTTATCATATTGCACCTTATCTTATCATATGGCACCGTATCTTATCATATTGCACCGTATCTTATCATATTGCACCTTATCTTATCCTATTGCACCGTATCTTATCTTGTTGCACCGTATCTTATCTTGTTGCACCGTATCTTATCATATTGCACCGTATCTTATCATATTGCACCATATCTTATCATATTGCACCGTATCTTATCATAGTGCACCGTTATCATATTGCACCATATCTTATCATATTGCACCGTATCTTATCATATTGCACCGTTATCATATTGCACCTTATCTTATCATATTGCACCATATCTTATCATATTGCACCGTATCTTATCATATTGCACCGTTATCATATTGCACCATATCTTATCATATTGCACCATATCTTATCATATTGCACCGTTATCATATTGCACCTTATCTTATCATATTGCACCATATCTTATCATATTGCACCGTATCTTATCATAGTGCACCTTATCCTATCATATTGTTCCCTATCATATGGTATTGCACCGGATCATGTCATATTGCACCGGATTGTATCATGTTGATATAATATGATACCGTGACCAAAAAATATGGTTAAGTCCTCATGACTAATATTTAGTCTCATCAGTTTGATTCCACACCGCATGAAAAAAAGAAGCCAAAAACTAAACTAACTACATAAAAACATCTGAAAACAAAATAATGTATTTATTTTTATCTACATTTTGTCTTATTAATAACTTATTTCTTCCTTCCTGTTTATTTGTGTTAATGCTGTTATGAGACCACCATCATCACTCTTCATTATCTGTATTAATCATACCTGATATCTGTCCCAGAAACATAAAGCAGAGTATAAATAACCCTCCCCTCCTTCTATCAGTGGACTCATGAATAATTCATGACTGCTTTAGAGCTGCTAATTAAATCAGGTGATTGTATCTGTTTAATGACAGTGTGATGCTGCTGTGTTTAAACACCACCTGAGATCCTGTTTGATTTACTTCAATATCAGCGTTTGTACCTTAATATGAAGTCTCACTGTCCTCTGGTTTCTCCTTGTCTCTCCGTCTTTCAGCTCGCTCCTTTAAAGAGCGTTTATTTGCCTCGCCGCGTCGCCGCTTTGATGGTGGGAAAATAAAAGACGGGAAATTGAAACGCCTCCCTCCAACCGCCCGAGAGTGGAGAAGAGAAGAACGTGAAATGTTTGAGCTGATCTTTTAAATGTCACCTTATCAGTTTAAGTTAAGAAAAGCAACAGAAAGTTTGAAGAGACGTGTTTTAGATCAGCGTTAGAATGAAAGCGTCCACCTCCTCTCACAGACAGATGGCTGGCTGTCAGGTGATTAGAAGCAGTTTGCTGTCATTATGTTGGGCTTTATGTGCTGAGGAGGTGTCACTTCAATCAAGTTAGATAAAAATAACAGAGAGATGAACCACTAACATTAAAAAGATGTTCTCACATGACTGTGTTTAAATAAACAAGAGCTATCTCTGTTTGTAAACCCTCAGAGTTCATCCTGATTCACATGTTTGCAGACGACATGGTTACAGACACGAGTTAACACACGTTCCTGCAGGATGCATGCAGGGCTGAGTCTGTCTTTATGATCTTTCTGCTTCTAATATCTTAATGTATGAAAGATGAAAACTTGGGAGGAAGAATGAGGCTGAGCTCAGATCCTCCTGCATGATCCTCTCCAAATTGATGTCAACTAAAACCGATTAAAGTTGGTGCATTTCTCATCAAACCAATAAGAGCTTTGGGTGGTGAAGTCCCAGGATCCTGCAGCGCTGATACCTCATTAGGCGAGGCAAGTTTACTCCACCGAGGCAGTTTCAGGGCCGGTTTGGAGCCGGCGCTCAATTCAGAACTGTTGTTTCAACTGCGAGTGAACCGGCTCCCAGCCAGGAAAACCGGTTCCAGAGCGGCTCCAACTCTTTGCTGGTCTAGAACCTTGACCCGCTTACATCAGGGGCGAGGGGCGGGGTTTTGCCGTGATCAGAAAGACAACCCAAACGTGTTTCCTCCATCGTCCTGCAGCGAACAAATCAAAGAGACTAATGGATTCAAAGACAAAGCAGCGGTCAGTCGAGGAGACGAGCTGTTGTTGTCCTCCATTGTTGTTGTTGTTGTGAGGGAAAGTTCATGCTAGTGCTGCTGGGAAAAGAAGCGGTCATATAAATCTGATGTCATGGTGTGCCTCTTCCACAGGCTCGAGAGGGCGGAGAAACAAACGGGCGCCGTGTTGGTTCAAGAGTTCAACCAGCTCCCAACCAGAGCGAGCACCAGCCCAGAAATACAACCCGGTCCACGCTGGTCCAAAAGAGGTTTCATATAGCACAAGGGTTCCCAAACTTGGGGGTCGTGAGACGTCTCTCAGAATGCTTTGTTTTTCTAAGTAATCTAAAATGTCATATTCTACCCATCATTGTAAATATCTTCAATAATACTCTAATTTGAAATGAAACCTTTCAAATACAGTTTTTAAAATGATTTTTCTGCCTTTCTTTGGTCCCAGATGTTATCTAAGGTTAGGGTTAGATAACAGTTCATTCACTGCAGCACATGAAACATGGCCACATGTGCACGTAGGTAGAGAAATGTTCTGCATCTTGCAGAACGTGCATCGCAAGTATTCAGAGAGAAGGATAAAAGTCTTCAAGTTTTAACGCAGAAAATATCTGGAGTCGCCTGAAAAGTCGTCGTTGCAATGAAGACGTGTTGCAGGAATACACAGCAGCAGCTGCTTCAAAGAACTGCAGTGCTGATTCAGTGACCTGGATCATGAATGGGATGAAAGGCGAAACATTGTAAGAACCAAACCAAACCAAGCTGTCTTAGATTCACCTTTACTTTGACTTCATATTTCAGAACGTGAGGTTGCCACTTGTTGACATGTTAACGAGGAGAAGACGAGAAGAAGCTCATAACATGAACTGGTGACTTCAGCTTGGACTCAAACTCAGATTAGATACATGGGAACTTAAGACGTGACTCGACTACACTGACGGTTACCAAACTGCTAATGTTAGCATTCAGCCTCTTCTTGTTGAGTAGCCTATGTATTCTTTTAAATGGTAGTATGTTTTTTATCATTTGTATTGTACATTCGTTTACATCTTCCTGCCCAGGGACCAAAGATGAAAATTAGCTTATAGCTAACTCTGGCTTGACATTTTTGTCTTGCATGGCCCCTGTCAAATAAACTAATACATACATCTGAGCTGATTATATAACAAGAAATAGGTTTGTGGGAAATTCCAAGCTAAGGATAATGCTAGCTTAAAAGTAGTTGAGTACAGTTAGCGATGTACACGATGGTATCATCAGCATAAAGGCGGATATGTGAACATCATCATGTTTGGAGGAGGCAGGCTTTCATTTCTTCACCCTCTTCTTTCAAATCACTAATAAGAGCCACAAAAATAAACAAACAAAGAAAGAAAAGATGCAGAGTCCCAAACTGATCCTCAGAAATAATTGACCTGTCTCGTCTCGACGGTGAATGATCAGTTAACAAGTCCGACCTTTTCAACAGAGTCAACGAAACCTGAGTCTCAGCTCATTTAACAAACGGCTGTCATCGTTTCTCCAAGTCTTCTAAAAGCCTCACTCAGACTACACAATGCAGATCATCAGTGTTATCCACATTAAGACACACAGCGATCCTCCTGCTCGGCACAGATCTGAAGCCAGACTATTACTTATTAATCCTTCCCTTCATGAGGCTTCATGTGTTGAGAGTAAGAAAAGGATCTCACACTCAGGCCGTCCAGTAATATTTCAATTTCTTCCTGAATACTTAAACACAACTCCAAGAATTCGATGTTTTCCTGCACATCAATAAAAGATAAATACATCAAGAGTTTAAGTCAACAGTGTGTAACACTGTGGGACATTTCCACGCTTCTGAACGCAGCTCCTCAGAATCAAACAGCAGAGTCGGCCTCTGATTCAATCCACCATCGCTGCTGCTGCTGCTGCTGCGTTCAGCCGTGACGACGCCTCGGCTAAAAGCACAACAACTGTTTCTTTTACAAGTGTTGGTGAACGCCCTGGGACCACTGAGTGTGTCTGAACGCAGCCCCCTGAGACTCCACAACAACGGAAGAAAGACTTCGGCTCCACCTGCAATAAACAGCTTCAGTTCACCGTCTGAGGAGACCTGGGGAGCGAGTCGGAGCGGAGCAGCTCGAGTGAAACACAAAAGGCTTCAGATGAAAGGAGAAAGGAGAGCAGAGTAACAGGCGAACATGAAACACAACAGATAAAGAAACTTTTTGGGCGAGGAAGTGAGTAGGTCAGAGTGATTGTACACGTCAGCTACGGAACAGAAACATGACAGAAAAGAGGAACCTGAAAGAAAAGAGCAAAGAGAAGGAGAGAACAGGTAAAAAGGAGGAAAGGAGCTGATGAAGTATTGATGGAGGAGAAAGTGGGTCGATAAAACAGCGAAGAGAATAAACTCCAGACGTTGTGAAGGATGTGAATAAAACATCAAGTGAATCAAATATAAATGAAATATAAATCATGTAAAGGTGGTAAAGAATGTAAGAAAAACTGGAGAAAGTGCTTTTTCAGGAGAAAATGGAGGAGGAGAACTTTGAGCTTATTGAGATGTGAAACAAAGAGTTCCACGGGGATCTTTAGGGACCGAGGAGATGAAGAGGACCAACAGTCTGAAGGCCGGCCGGCGTCACAGAGAGGACTACCAGAGGAGTTATTCTTAGAGCGCTCTGAGTCCAGGGTTACAAATGTAAAGGTTACCAGAGGTCGCACTACAACAAAGGTGAGAGGTCACTTCCTGCAGCCATGCTTTCCAGAGATGATGGATTTCCCATTGTTCCCATTGATTCTACACGAGCCATTTAAAAACAGATGATACACTAAGAGTATGTTACAAAGGTTAAACAGATCAAACATCCATGGTTCCTATAAACTTTCATATTACCAGATTATTAATATTAAGTTGTTTTTGTTTATTGCTCTATTTAATCAACGTACGGTTGATCTGTGATCTGCAACAAGGACTAGTGCTGAGAGAGAGAATCCCCCTGCTGCTCCTTGTCTATCTATTCATTTATTATGTACTTCATTATATATATATATGAATATGATATATCATGTCAAGAGAACAAGGATATTTAAATCATATTGAATCTTATCTTACATTTCTTATTGTATTGTATTATAGGTATCATAGGTATTGCATCATGTAGTACAAACAGTATCAAACATATTTTATCATCTGTATCCTGTCAGACTGAGGGACAGTTTGATCCACCAGGCAGTCAGGATGCTGGACTCTCTCCCTCTTCCCATAGTGCCCCCTTCACAGACTTAAAGGTGACATATCATGCAAAATTGAGTTTTTAATGGTTCTCTACCTGAAATATGTTTCCCTGGCATGTCTACAAACCCCCCGAGAATGAAAAAAATCCATTCTGCCCCTGTTCTGATTTCTCCACCTTTCTGTAAATGTGTGTGAAACGAGCCGTTTCAGACTTCAGTGTTTTTGTTACGTAACAACAATATCCGGTCTGTCACGGAGTCAGAGCTCGGAGCTTGTTCAGCCCATAGACTGTATAAAATACAACTCAACCCCTCCTCCGTTTTTCATTCCCTGCACACATGTGTGCTAACAAGGAGCTTAGGAGGGAGGCATGCTAGTTGTAGGCTGTCTTAATAAACACAAAGGTCGCTTTGACTCCCCACGTCTGCAGATTTGAAGATCTAGTGGATGATTTTTATTTATCATGGATAAGTGCTAGCGCTAATTGGCATAGCCACATAGCTACATGTTCATAGCTGTAGCTGTAGCTGTAGCTGTGTACCAAGACACACGTCGACATACTGACAAATAAAACAACAAGAAACACTAAATCTGTGACCAATCCTTCATAAAAGGTCCTGCTGCCTTTCTGGCAGAGGTCGCTTTGACTCCCCACGTCTGCAGATTTGAAGATCTAGTGGATGATTTTTATTTATCATGGATAAGTGCTAGCGCTAGTTAGCATAGCCACATAGCTACATGTTCGTAGCTGTGTACCAAGACACACGTCTACATACTGATAAATAAAACAACAAGAAACACTAAATCTGTGACCAATGGTTCAGAAAGGTCCTGCTGCAGGCGCCTCTCCGTCAGGATCAGATTCTGGATCAGATTCAGAGGGTTGAAGTAACGCGGGTCTCTGAGCAGCCGTGTATATTCAGCCAACATGTAAACATTAGATCAACGTGCTGGAGAGCCGAGGCACATCCACTTCCGGAGGGGGCGTGGTCAGAGAGAAAACAGACTGTTCTGAGGAGGACTGAAGAAGAGGACTTTTCAGGCAGACCAGAATCTGATTTCAAAGTGTTTTTTTGAGCATAAACTTTAAAGACATGTTTTGGGGACCTCTTAGACCAATATATGTTGATGAAAAAAGCGTGATATGTCCCCTTTAACCCGGTCACTGACCCCCCCCTAAATCAACGCTGAGGTCTGTCATCCTCAGGACTGAAACACACACACTCACTCTGATTTTAAATTGCACTATAGCAAAGCTTCTGCGCTGTTTTAAACTGTGTTCTATTATTTTTATTAGCTTACTTCTGATCTTTTTCTAGCTTTCCTGTGTTTATCTGTTGTTGTTGTTGTGGGTCTGAGAGAGAAACCCAATATTAAATCCTCAGTATGTCTGGTGCATGCTGCAGCTTATTTGACAACAAAGGAGACTTTGAACTATCATACATATTGTACATATTGCAGTCCCTCCAGGAAGTTGCGATCGCAACTATCAACGCAAATTCAACCAATCAGCGCAATTTTTTCGCGGCCTTGCAATTTTATACCATCAGCGCAACTTTCCTGCAACTTTGACCGATCCCCTTAACCTCCGCCCCTGCACGCCATCGGGTTCATCATCAAGTTCACTTCCTTGGAACATAAAAAGTCCTCACTTGATCGGCACTTTTCAAAACACGCACAGAGAGCGGGTGAAGAGCGAGGACAGCAGGCAGGACAAGTCACCATGACAACGTTGTTATTTATAGATTGAGGGGCTCAGTGTTAGCTTGGTCTCTACCTGCAGCAGGTGTGCTTTATGAACCAGCTCTCCTCACGTTGAGGATTTTTAACCCCGGTGTGCGTTAGTGACAAAGACACAACCGGGGGGACGTCTGTTTAATATTTGATGTTTGACGTTGTTGCCGTGGTTACCGTAAAAAGCTCGGCGTCTACAGCTTGATTTAATCCAGTTTAGAGAAACATCAGACACCTTCAGTAAGTTTGGATCAACTCATAGTCATCAAAGATGAAGATTCATTTCAGAGTGCCGTGAACTGACTGACTGTGAAGTGCCTCTGTCACTGTGAGGTGCATTCAGGGACCGTCGTAAATGTGCAATACAGTCCTTTCATGGCATTTTACTGTGAGTCAAGATAATCTAAATACAGTCAGTGGCCACATCAAGAATGTTTTCTAAAAATAACTGTAATTTAGTGTATTTACTCGCCCCTGAGATGTTTTTGGGGGAAAAAAGAAAAAAAAATGCAACTTTCACCGCAATTTTTTCAAAAAGCTGTCGCAAAATCAGACTTTTTGGGGACGCAATCAAAGAAAAACCCTGCAAAATCCTGGGGGGACTGTTATTGTATTGAATCTCATTGTATTGTATATAATCATACATATTGAAGTATCATTTCATATCATGGATATCCTACTGTATCATAGGTATTGTATCATATCATACATATAGTATCATCCATATCACATGGTATGTATTGTATTGTATCATATTGTATCATCAGTATCATATCATAGGTATTGTATCATACATGTATCGTGTATGTGTGATATAAGTGTTGCATTGTATCATACCTATGATACCGTGCATATTGTAACATATCATAACTCTGTTTATCGTGCTGTATTGTTGGTATCTTAGTGTAGTGTATCATATTTATCTCCTCCCCCCGGGTCAGTGTAGGTGAGTCTGGTGAAGAGTAGCTCAGCATGTTTGTCACTTTTCCTTCTCTTACATGAAATCAGAACCCCCCCTCTGGTGATCTGTTAACTCCAGTTATTACATGAAAATGAATCATTTATGAGACTTCCTGAAAGAAAGATTATCCTCATTTGCCCTTTTTAAAGTTTGGAAACAATTAAGTGTGAAACCTGTCCGGAGCTTCGGACGAGGGTGAAGTTTTTAATAAGACAAATTAGGAGCAGAAAATGTCAGCCTCAAACCATGAGGACGTTTGACTGTTTCTCATTTGTTTACAAATAAAACCCCAAATTTATAAGAACTGGGCGAATCTTAGGAGAGGAAAACAGAACAATTATGGAGATAAAGTGGAATTTTGTTTTCATAATATCATATGGAACTGAAGGTTTTTGGTTTTCCTGCAGCAACAAGCAACAAACCGACACATTAAGAGTTTAAGTTGAAGGAAGGGAACTTGGATGGATTGTTTATTCCATCAGAATTGAAATCTCTAAAGGTTAAAGGTCATTCCCACATCATACAAGTGATCTTAAACTCTAACCTGTTGTTGTTCTTCACGTCCAGTCCATACAGGAAGTGCTCCTGGTTGACGGTGATGTAATGCGTGGGCAGCTGCTCTGATTGGTTCTTGCTGATGGTAAGAACAGGGTATCCCATTTGCAGAGTCCACCTGTCCATCATCTCTCCGATGTTGATGTCCCGCCCCTCTGAGTGCATGGCCTTAAAGAGAGAAACCATCACCGTCTGTTAATGACTGATCAAGACAAATGACAGCATTATTTACAGTCATTAATGAGGTCATTACTCGGTATGAATGAGCATTAAAATGTTAAATAATAACTTGATTAAAGTCTCTTAATGAGAGGGAATGATTGACTTTCAGGTAATTGGACGTCTGATTGGCTGGCGGTTAAATTAAAAAGCAGCCCTGCTTTAACGAGCGGCGCTGACGAAGATGAATCTCGTTAAAGACACTTTTTTTCCAGGAGCTTCTCCTGTGAAGGACAAACAAGAAAAACAAGCCTCTCCTCCACCTGTCAATCACGTCACCATGGCAACACGCCAGCCTCATCAAGTGTGTCCTAACCGGCGTCTCTGTGGCCTTCATTAGGAGAGCTTTGTTAAATAATTAAAGGCTCCTGTCAGTCTGCTGCTGCGTCCCTGAAGACCTGAATGTGGAGCACTTAAAGGTTTAAATCCCCGCTGAACGGAAAGGGACGGACGCCGCAGAGTTCACGGAGCGAGGGAACGAGAGAGCGAGCAGAGGGAGGGAAAGGTGAGCTAAACACAGACAGGTGAACTTTTACCTGAGACAGTTTGCTCCACAGGTCGTCTCTGGCTGCGTTGCTGTACATGTGACTCAGCAGATAATCCTGAAACACAGAAAAACAATCAGAGTTAAACCGAATTTAAAATCCTTCTTCTGACCTTCAAAGCTCTGAATGATCAGACCCCTTCATATCTTAAAGAGCTCATATTCCCCTCTAGAACACTACGCTCCAACATGCAGGCCTGCTCATCGTACCGTCTCTAAAAGTAGTATGGGAGGTAGAGCCTTCAGTTATCAGGCCCCTCTCCTTTGGAATCATCTACCAGTCAGGGTCCGGGAGGCAGACACCCTCTCTACTTTTAAGAGTAGGCTTCAAACTTTCCTTTTTGATAAAGCTTATAGTTAGAGCTGGATCAGGCTTGGACCAGGTCTTAGTTATGCTGCTATAGGCTTAGACTGACACACTGGGATCCTGTCTTTCCCTCTCTCTCCTCTCTCTGCCCGTCTTCCTTCTTTCTTTCTTTCTTTCTTTCTTTCTTTCTTTCTTTCTTTCTTTCCTACTTTCCTACTTTCCTACTGTCCCTCTTCCTTCCTTCCATCTTTCTTTT